>NC_057711.1:131919734-131969581 GCF_004010195.1 Chiloscyllium plagiosum
CCCCATTCCCCTCATCCACACACTCCCCTCACCCCCCCCGCCTCACCACCTCACTCCCTGCAGCCTCGCCCTCGCACCACCCCGCCTCACCCTCACGCCCCAGCTTTGCCGTTTCGCCCTCGAGCGCCGCCCCACTCCTGTGTGTGTCTGTCTGCCTGTCTCTCTCTCTCTCCCCGTCATGTTTGGGCCTGTCCAGGGAACAGTTGCTTCCCTGAGATTGGAGTTTAAAGCAGCAGCTGGGCCTGAGCTCCCATCCTTGGCACCTGCTGCTGACTTTCTGGCTCAGTCAAGCAGTATTTCTCCCCATCTTCCAGATCCCTCCTCCCTTTTGAGACTGTTTTGTGCTGCTCTTTCTGTGGGGTCTGCTCAAAGGGAAACTTGAGTCTAATTGCAAAATATCTATAAACGTACAAAAGATCAAATGCTGTTAATCAGGTGAGCAGTATTTTTGACAGTGATGTTTTGGGTTTGAAGAATATAACGTAAGGAAAAGTCATTGTAAAGTTCTGCTGAGCATGTGGTGTGCCGTATAAAATATTTTGCTGCAACACAGACTAAATGACATGGTGGGGGTGGGGAGGAATGGATGAAGCAGATGGAAGAGTAACTTACCTGCAAAACAGCAGTGATACTGCTGTTTTGTTTTACATTTGCATATAATCCATATTTGTGAAAGTGAATTTCAAAAACATTTATATCCACGTTCAATATCCATGCTAAGTATGATAAAAATCTGGCAGTGAGTTTACATTTCAGTTTTCAGTGGTGATGGTCATAAATCATGGGAGTCTGTTTTCTATGGCTCATACTTAGCAGTTGCATTTGGTTCATCAATTGTGGATACTACTGATGAATCTGTGGTGAAAAGGACGATAATGTAATCTCATTCTGTGAAATATACTATGGTGCTTGACAGTCAATGAATTAATTCTTTCTAACGAAGTACAATATTGGATGCTGCAATGCTGCAGCTGGTAACCTGCCTTAGCATTGTTTTTCTCTTGATTTTTATTATTTATTCATCCTGCATTCCTGCTTTTTGTCCTGTGGGCCAATTATGTGCATACCAGGAGCCTTGGAGATCAGATGTAAAGTTTAATTTTGTGTTCCAATTAATTTGCATATCTTAAATTGCTGATGTAAATGGATCTCGTCCTCCTTGTTGAGGATTTATCCACCAACAAGCTAATAATGCTAAGATTGACATTTTCAAAACCTTCCGGTGCCACAAAGTAAAAATGGGAGAAATCAGGAGAGTATATAGGAAATGTGAGTACTTAAGTGGCTTCATCCTTATTGGCCAGAATGCTCAGCTTGGCGGTTGGAAGCGCCCTACTATTTTATTAAAAATGTTAGTTTTATTATATGCGGAGGCTGCAATTCAGTAGAGAGAGAGAAGGTTGAATTTTGCATATTTCAGTCAGCAGGTTTTTGATTATTACAATTGGGTTTGATCTGCCATTAATTTTTAAATATTGCAGATCTTGCCAGGATGGGGCTGTAACCTTCATTTTCAGTAGCTGTCACAAATGGAGAGTAGGACTTGTATAAAATGATGACACATCCCTCCTCATAAAATGGCTATTATGTCTGAATATCAGGTTGCAGAGAAAATCTTACAAAAAAGGAATTGCAAACAATGCTATAGTGTAGAAACAAGTTAACAAATCTTTGCAGCTAACAGACAGAATTCCGATGGTGCCTTTCAGATTTTTCTGACTGTAATATTTTGATTTTTGTCATTTTATATAAGCTTCCACTGTAAGAAGCTTACTGTGCTCCAGAGGTTTATAGTATGATTGTGTGCCCACTGGTCTATTGGACCAGTTTAATTCTATCTATAACTTACTGCAATATTATCTTTGCTATTTTTAAAAATAAATTAGATTTAAAGTAATAACACAGAGACAACCTGGAGTCTGTTCCAGGATTTCCTCCAGCAGTTTGATCAGTTTCAAACCAATTTAGTGGTTAAAAATTTATTCAAACTTAGATGTTATTCTAGCTACTGTATCCTGCTGTTCAGGACAATTATAACATTTCATCTGCAGTACGATGAGACAAAAAATGAAATACTGTACACCAAGAACTAAAGATAAAGATAGTTAAACAACTTTGGGAATTTCTTAGGTAATATGCCATCTGAGGCTGATAAATCTGTGCTGCATTCTAGTGCTTCAAGAAAGTGTGTAAAGCAGGGCTTCCAAACCTTTTCACGCTATGATCCTGTTTTGAAGCTTGACAATTGTTATGATTCTGTGGTAACTGTATAAAACATTGGTTATGGTGCAGCTAAAAGTATTGTTTTCAGTTCCGGCTTCCATTTTATGGAAGAAATATGGAAGGGATGCAGAAGAAACTTACCAGGATGTTGCCTGGACTGGCGAGCTTTGGTTATGAAGGAAGATTGGATGTACTAGGGTTGTATTCCTGGGAGCAGAGAAAGGACATGTTTGAGATGTATAAAATTATGAAAGGGACAGACAGGGTGGATGGGAGGGAACATTTTCGCTTGATGGAGCGATCAATGACCAGTGGGCATGGATTTAAGGTGAGGGATAGGAGGTCTGGAGGGGCTGCAAGGAAAGAAAAATCACCCAGAGTATGGCAGGAATTTTGAACTCATTGCCTGTAATGGTATTAGAAGCAGAAATCCTCATCTTTTAAGAAATATTTAGTTGTGCCCCTGCAATGCTAAGATATTCAAGGCTAAATGCTGAAAAATGAGATTAGAATCATCAGGTTTTTTTTGTCTTTGACCAATGGAAACTGGACAGGTCAAAGGGTCTTTTTCTGTGCTTCGGACGTCAACAACTCTACAACTATGATGAAGAGCTGAAAGTAGGGTTGGGAAACTGTTCGTCCCAGTTTAGAAACCTTTTCCTAAAAACGTTTTTTTTGTGTTACTTGAACAATTGTTTCAGTAATATTTCACCTTGGCTTTAAAACGGTAGCGTATTCTCACTCTGATTTTGCAGCATTGTGCCAAGGCGAGTCGTAGTTACAATCAGTTCTAAAGAAGGGTCACTGGACATGAAATGTTTAACTGTGCTTTCTCTCACAGATGTTGCTAGACCTGCTGAGTTTCTCCAGCAATTAGATTTATGAGATGTACAGCACGGAAACAGACCCTGCAACCTGTCCATGCTGACCAGATATCCCAACCCAATCTAGTCCCACCTGCCAGCACCCAGCCCATATCCCTCCAAACCCTTCCTATTCATATACCCATCAGCTACCTTTTAAATGTTGCAATTGTACCAGCCTCCACCACTTCCTCTGGCAACTCATCCTGTACACGTACCACCCTCTATGTGAAAAAGTTGCCCCCTAGGTCTCTTTTATATCTTTCCCCTCTCACCCTAAACCTATGCCCTCTAGTTCTGTATTCCCCCAACCCCAGGGAAAAGACTTTGCCTATTTACCTGATCCATGCCCCTCATGATTTTATAAACCTCTATGAGGTCACCCCTCAGCCTCCAACGCTCCAGGGAAAACAGCCCCAGCCTATTCAACCTCTCCCTATGCCTCAAATCGTCCAACCCTGGCAACGTCCTTGTAAATCTTTTCTGAACCGTTTCAAGTTTCACAACATTTTTTCCAATAGGAAGGAGACTAGAATTGCACATAATATTCCAACGGTGGCCTAACCAGTGCGAGGACCTGCACCTTTCTTTCTTGCCATTCTTCACTGAGGACACCTGGAAAACTATTACACATATTTGGCAAAACATTTATACAATCTATGTTAATCATTTTATACTGGGAATTACAGCAGGTGTAAAATCTAGCTTTCTTTTATTATAAATGCCTTTGGTACGATAATGACTCTGTGTGCCAACGCCTTTCCTTCATCACTTAGCTCTTTGAACTGTCCACCCTCGAGAAACTTGATACTATCCAAGAGAAAGCAGCATGTTGATTGGCACCACATCCACAAGCATCCACACTCTCCTTCACCACTACTCAGTAGTAGCAGTGTGTGTACTATCTACAAGATACACTGCAAAAATTTACCAAAGATCCTCAGGTAGCACTTTCCAAACTGACAACCACTTCCATCTAGAAGGACAAAGGCAGCAGATACATGGACATGCCACCCCCTTCAAGTTCCTCTTCAAGCCACTCATTCTGACTTGGAAATATATCGCCATTTCTTCACTGTCGCTGGGTCAGAATCCTGGAAATCCCTCTCTAAGGGCATTGTAGGTCAACCCACAGTAGGTGGACTTCAGCAGTTCAAGAAGGCAGCTCAGTGCCATCTTCTCATGGGTAACTAGGGACGGGCAATAAATGCTGGTCAGATAGTGATGCATCTTACAAATGAATTTAAAAATACTTGGTTCTACTGTTGCTGGTTTGATATTAGTTAGAAGATTGATTGCTTCTCTTTCCACCTGTGTATATTTACCTACAAAGTATCCCTAGGAGCCATCTTTGATCCTCCATTTTTCTTTATTTATAGGGAGAGTCATGTTGACATTATTAATTGCCAAGTATTTATCTTCCATGTGTGTCCACATGATACCCAACTCACCTCCCACCAGCTTTTACAAACTCCTTTGGAGAAGCAAACAAACATGTGACAATATGTAGTTTAAGGAGAGTCTACATTTTCTTCTACATTAATAGAGGAAAAGAATAAACACACCTCTTCCCATTGACTATTTGGCCATTGTCTGATGGTGAATCAGAGTGCGTCTGCTTTCTGTTCAACTCCATGTCAGTTCTATCATATATAGTGTCGACTGTGATCTCTTACATTGCTGCTAAAGTCACATTACATGCCTTTTGTCAACTTCAGTGTTGATTACTACTCCTCTGATCTTGCTGGTTTGCTTCGTAAACTTAAAATTACCAAAACCTCTGCAGTTATCCTGCTTGCTTGTTATTAAGCCTTACTGACCAACACTAGTTCAAGTTTCTGTGCCTCGATTATTAAATACTTGTACTTGTCTTCGTTTACTTTCATCCCTTATTTTGTACTGTGCCTATTGTTACAAAAATTGCTTGCTGTATTGGTCCTGCTGTCACATTTGCTCTTTCAGCCTTTAATTTATTTTATCTAAGATCTCTTGAAAATGTACATTTACAACTAAGTTTCTGGCTTCCTCTGCTACTCATGCCTACTTATGCACTCCTGTCTTTGTGAAACTTTTCATCAAGTCTGTATGCAAATATAAATTCTTGTTGATTTGCATTGCAGTGATACTGAGCACAATACTGTAATGCTTAGAAGTTTATGAATTATGAGCAGACGTAGACAATTCAGCCCTTACTCTGCCATTTATGTTTTAAATTCCACATTCCCATCCATTTCCAAAAGCCTTTAATACCCTTGCACAACAAGAATCTATCTACCTCGCTGTTTAAAAATATTCAATGACCCCACTTGCAACACTTTCTGAGGCAGAGTTGCACAATATCTGAGAGAAAAAAATTCCCCTCACATCTCCATCTCCTAAATGACAACACTAATTTTAAAAGAGAATCCCTTGGTTGTGGACTCATTCACAAGACTAACTATCCTTTCCACATCTACCGTGTCAAGACCATTCAGGAAAATTTAGATCAAATCTCCCCTCACTTGATAAAACTCTACTGACAGCTAGCCCAACCAGTGCAATCTTTCCTCATTAAGACAGTCTACTTATTTCAGTTATTAACTTTGTAAAGAGACAAGAACTTAATACTTCAAGCTACTTCATTAGAGCTGTTAGTTAGTACAATTAAACCAAGAGAGTGGAATTCTCTGCCACAGAAAGTGGTTGAACCCAAAACGCTCGATATTTCAAGGAGTTGGAGGATATTGTTCGGGCTAAACGAATGAAAGGATATGGGGGTGAAACTAGGAACAGGGTACTGAACTGGATGAACAACCTTGGTCACATATGGCGGAGCAGGCTTGAAGGGCACAACAGCCCAATGCACTTGTTTTCTTTGTTTCTATTTACTGTTTTCCTTTTAAGTGTTTAATTTTGGCTTTGTGGAGTTAGCCTTGCAGCACAGAAACCAATCCTTCAGTCCAACTAGTCCACACCAACCAAGTTCCCGAACTAAACTAGCCCCACTTACTTATGTTTGGCTCATATGCCTCCAAAGCTTTCATTCATGTACTTATCCAAATATCTTTTCAATGTTGTAAACTTAAAATTACCAAAACCTCTGCAGTTATCCTGCTTGCTTGTTATTAAGCCTTACTGACCAACACTAGTTCAAGTTTCTGTGCCTCGATTATTAAATACTTGTACTTGTCTTTGTTTACTTTCATCCCTTATTTTGTACTGTGCCTATTGTTGCAAAAATTGCTTGCTGTGTTGGTCCTGCTGTCACATTTGCTCTTTCAGCCTTTAATTTATTTTACCTAAGATCTCTTGAAAATGTACATTTACAACTAAGTTTCTGGCTTCTTCTGCTACTCATGCCTACTTATGCACTCCTGTCTTTGTGAAACTTTTCATCAAGTCCGTATGCAAATATAATCCAGCACTTCCTCTGGCAGTTCATTCTACATACCAACTCTGCTTTTTTAAAAAAAAGAGTTACCCCACGTGTTTTTAAAAGCTTTCTCCTCTCATATTAACGACGTGCCCCCAGTTTTGAATTCACCCACTATAGGGAAAAGGCCCTTGCAATTCACTTTATCTGTGCCCCTCATGATCTTACAAAGATCAAAAAGGTCACCCCTCAACCATCCATGCCCCAGTGAAAGAAGTCCAAACCTATCCAGCCTGTTTTTATAACTTAAACCCTCCATTCCCGTTAACGTCCTGGTATATATTTTCTGAACCCTCGCCAATTTAAAACTCTCCTTCCTATAACAGGGTGACCAGAACAGCGCACAGTTCTCCAGAAGAGGCCTCACTAACATCCATAAGACACTGGAACAGAAATTAGGCCATTCAGCCAATCGAGAATGCTCTGCCATCCAGTCATGGCTGATAAGTTTCTCAACCCCATTCTCCTGCTTTCTCTCTGTCACCCTTGATCCTCTTGATACTCAAGAACCTATCTATCTCTGTCTTAAATACAGAGGAACCTCAATTATTTCATTTGGATAATTGATTATTCGGATAATCGATTTGACCTTAAACAAGGGAAGCCATATGATCTAATTTACCGGAGAGCTTGTTTAAATCTATAAATCTGAGGAAGCTGCCATTTAAAAAAACTAATTTTTGCATTTTGCAAATTGCAGCTTAAACTGAGAAGGACTAAACCATTGCATAAATATATGAAATCCCAGCATGAAGCAAGGTCCTGAACAGCTTCTACCATCACAAGAGCATTTATCAGTTTCTACTGAACTCAGTGTCGCGATAGAAAGATAGAAGCACCGCATCATGCATGTGTTGATTTTCTCTGCCATTTTTTTCCATGAATTGACAGGAATAAAGCAAAGGGCTATGTAACTGATCCTTATGTTAAAAAAATCCAGATGCTGTTGCTTGAAGTTCTTGTGTATCTTTGTTTTTGCCAGTGTTTTCACATGTTCTTCAGTACAGGTAATCCAAATATACTTACCTCTTTGATGTAATGTTTTTATGGGACCTTGAGATCTTATTCAGATAATCGGAAATTCAGATAATTGATATTTGGATAATCGAGGTTCCCCTGTATACTCTGATGTCCTGTCCAATCTCAACATGACGTCCTATACTCAGATGTCTCAGTAGTGAAGGCAAGCATATTAAATACCTTATTCATCACCCTGTCTACCTGTGGTGCAAATTTCAAAGAATTATGTACATGAACCCCCAGGCGAGTCTGCTCTCCAACACTATCCAGGGCCCTACCATTAACTGTATAAGTCTTGTCCTTGTTTGTTTTACGAAAATGCATTACCTCACGTTTATCCAAATTAAACTCCCATCTGCCACTCCTCAGCCCATTGACCCAATTGATCAAGATCTCTCTAATCTTAGATCACCTTTTTCACCATCCACTATATCACCAAATTCTGATGTTATCCACAATCTTATTTACCATGCTTCCTATATTCTCACCCAAAGTGTTTTTTATAAATGACAGACAAAAGTGGAACATCCTTCCTGGTGGAAGGCTTTTGCCCGAAACGTTGATTTTCCTGCTCCTCTGATGCTGCCTGACCTGCTGTGCTTTTCCAGCACCTCACTCGTGACACTAATCTCCAGCATCTGCAGTCCTCACCTGCTCCTAAACATGGAACATCGCTGGTCCCAGGTCTCCAGTCAGTAAAACAACCCTCCACCGCCACCCTGTCTCCTGTTGCCAAGCTCACCCTGAATCCCATGTGTTGAGAGTGTGGTGCTAATCAGTCCTTGCCTGTTCAGCTGCATGTAAATCTTATTTCTCAGAATCGTGGAGTTTGATGATGGTCTAAATAATAGAGATGAATTTGGGACAATGGAGCTGAGCAAGGGAATTCCAAAAGGTTGGCAAGACGGCTACATATGTACTTGATAACAGTGAGACACAACGAGGGATTAGAGTCAATAGAATTTGAGTTCTCATTGGGCTGTCAAGGGTGAATAAAGTTGCAGACAGAGGGAAAGGCAAGGCTGTGAAGAGAATGAAATCAGATAATGGTTCACATTCAAGGAGTTAATTTGTTTTTGAGTCAGATGATCGTAGGCTAAAGGATTTAGGATCTGTAAGTAATGTAGTTTGTTGTTTTAGGGCTTTGTACTTTGGAAATAGAGAGTTCAGATTTTTCGGGTGAGAGGTTAAGCTGATTCCCTGCTTGCCTTTTTCAGAATAATGCAGGTGGTAATATTTATGGCAAGTGGCCCCTCTAGTGTCCTGGCCAAAGCAAATTAATTTCTGTCCTTTCAGGTTGTCAGACTTTGGCACAAACCACTAACTTGTATCCAATGAGACAGCTGTGATTAGGCCTCAGTGTAATTCAGTGGCTGTAAAATACTTGGAATTGTTTTAGGATTTGAAGACAGTGTAGAAATAGAACTTCTGATTATTTTTCAAAAGTAGAAAATAAGATGGAAGTTTGAGTCAATTAAGAAAGTCAAACTCCATATCTGCCCTCATTTAGCAAAATATAATGGGAGACATTTTCTTTGGTTAATCCTTTATGAATTCTGATATTCTGAATCTATTTTGCCCGGATTATCCTAACAAAGGAAGCTAAAACAGTTGGTTTGAACAGTTGTAGCTTTGGGTTTGAGGCACATCAGTGACTGTCACTCAAACATGCCAAGTACTGAAAGTGCACAGTTTTTCACTGCAACAGCTGGTGGTTCAGGGATTAGGGCTAGGGAACCCTGAGGGAGAGAATTAAACTGGCACCTCAATTTCTTACACTGCAGGAAGTTACTATTCTGTCATTGTAGCTCCCTCCAGAGTAAACACAGAAATCCAAATACATTTTTTCACCTGTTTCTTCACAACTGATACTAGCAAGATTTAATTTCTTATTTTGTCTGATTTTCTTTGAAAGAGTTTTTTTAAAGAGTGGCATTAATGGCTGACCAGTAAAAAGGTAGAAATTAAATTGTATGTTTTATACTTGGTGATATCAGCAAATAAACTTATAGTGTTGGGTTCTAGTTTGATGTTCGACAGTTTATAGATGATGTAACTGAACCTTGCAAACTAGTCAACTGTCAATGGTAAAGCCTTTCACCTGCAGCCTGTGTGATTGTTTATTTGTCACCTCACGTTTATTAAAGTTAGTTCATTTCTAGGCTATTTTTATTAATGACTCTTTACGCAAGGGAAAGGAATATTTCATTCTTATCATATACTTTGATGGATGTGAAGTTAAACTACTGTACTTTTTCTCTTTTTGCCAGTCTACCTCACTTCCCATACATTCAGGAATTCAATCTGAAGACCAAACAAATTAACATTTGATTGACTGTTCCTAGTTCCACACCTGAAATAAAATAACTGAATAAAAATCACCATGTACTTGCAGAATGCATTCTCTCTGTGCATTTTTTTAATAGAGATTTTACCAAATAATTGGTGTTTTATTAATTATTATTTGCAGACTATTTGCAAATGCTTGGCACGTGAAGACACAAGTTCCGATTGCACTATTTTGCACTGTGGCACTGTCTGATTCTTGCCCTTGAATCCTATGTGCATCGTGTTTCTCATTTCTTTTGTTTTTACCCTTGTTTCCCTCTCCTGTCTCCCTGAATAACCTTGTAGACTGAAGCCTGTCAACAATGGTGCAGCCTCCTCCGAACAATGCAGTTGTCAATCTCTTGTAATAAGGATGTAAATTTGATTTCATATTCATACTGTAGGCAATATTACTTACTGTTGCACTCTTAAAAAATGTTAAAATCTGCATCAGTCCTTGTTGTTATTGTGCTCAGTCCTTTTATTTTTGGTCTGTTTCAAATTTACACATCGTAAAATGCTTGGGATAATATCAATAAGTAAAGGCCTTTGAGTTCTGGCAGTAATCATGAATACTATGGCTAAAGACATTTTCTAGATTTGCTTTAGCGCATTTCATAGAAAAACAGCTTCTAAAATGATAGCTCTGATATCTTATGCATATAGTATTTTGCTTTTCAGAGATCTGAAATTGTGGGTAGTCTAGCATGAAAGCACAGATGTGGGTATGCATAATTGCATAATGTATGTAAACTGCTGTGCAGTCTTCTATTCTCTGTAGTTTGTGTGTGAATTTATGGAAATCCCAATGACTAAAAATAACATCTTAACACAAGTGGGGGGAAAAAGTCATAGTTGAATACTACACCATGTAAGAAAATGGACACATTAGGCAAATGTAATCTGATCGAGTTGGTGCAAAATGGCAGGTGTAACATTGCTTTTGTCGCCATCTATTTTTCACATTAAGATTTCTTGTGACTAAGCCAGCGATTTATGTGATGGTTGTTACTTTGCAACGGTTCTCGGGACATAGAATCAGGAATCGTTTTGCTAACAACTAGTTCTTTTCATGCAGATGTGTGAACATTTTCCTTTTATTAACTAGGAACGTGCAATGGAAGGAGTTATTTGAAAATATTACTGCGTGCCTTTGAAACCATTGAGTTAATAGTTGGAAGATATTGATAAATTTATTCTCAAAAAGATTATTTTACTTATGTTCAAATATTTGTTCTTTCTAATAGAATTTCTCCAAGATACCAAGCAAAACTGGCATAGATGTCGACTCCTACAGATCCCTCTGGTGGGATGCCCCACCCTGGACCTTCACCAGGCCCAGGTCCATCTCCTGGGCCTATTCTTGGCCCAAGCCCAGGACCAGGACCCTCGCCAGGTTCAGTACATAGTATGATGGGCCCGAGTCCAGGACCGTCAAACGTGACCCATTCAATACCACCCCAGGGTCCGAGTGAGTACCAGCAGGACAGCATGCATCAGATGCACAAGGTAACAATGTCGAAGTAAACTCAAAATTATTAGCTGTGAAATATGTACTAAAACACATAGTATGAGTGATAATTTAAAGCAAATCAATTCCGATAAAGGATTGCATTCCTTGTTTAAACCAAAATTTTCACTCTTGATTTTTGCCAAACCTGTGGTATTTCCAGAATTCTCTGTCCTTATTTGCAAATTTCTGTATTTGTGTTCATTTGTAACTTTTTAGGTTTAGTTGTTAATTTATATGGGTATGTCATAATATAGATTATTGCAGATATTTTGGACAGAGAGTGCACTTAAAAGTTTAAAAAAAAATTCTTTCACATATGGCCCTGGAGCTTTTGCAACGTTGGGATCTTTTGCAGTGTAATTCATCTGAAATTAATTAAACTATCAAAATCAAGGAACTTCAAATGGAAGTTATGTTTAATATTGATTTAAAGCATTTATGTGATTGTATTTTAAAATAATGCAGACACTTGAATAACGAATGAAGGACACCTTAAGGGTCAGACATAATAAACACAGGTAAGGACAGTGCAAAGGTATTAAGTAACTATTTGACATTGGTCTTTGCCCAAAAAGACTAACATGATGGACATTGCATATTTTCTACTTTCTTCTTCTAATATTAAGTCACTTTAAATTGGAAATGTAGAAACATGGAAAATGTGCACAGAGCAGGCTATTTGACCCATCAAGCCTGCTCTACAATACAATATGATCGTGGCATATCATCCAAATTGGAATGTTCCACATTCTGCCCATACACATAAGAAATACATCCAACTTGTTCTTGAAAACATTGAGAGTTTAGGCTTCAATTGCTTTCTGTGGAAGAGCATTTTACAGGTTCACCACTTTCTGGGTGAAGACGCCCCCTCCAAAAATTTCTGTCCTAAATGTCATACCCTGTATTGTTAAATTGTGACCCTTGGTTCTGGGCTCCCTGGTCATCAGGAACATCGTTCCTGCATTTACCCTGTTTAGTACTGTTAGAATTTTATAACTATGCAGAAAACTCATTCCTGATGAAGCGCTTATGCCTGAAACGTTGATTCTGCTGCTCCTCAGATGCTGCCTGACTTGCTGAGCTTTTCCAGCCCACGCTCCTGACTGCAAAAATATACTCCTAACTGCTCCACTTTTTCATTTTACGTTAGTCATGCCGTCCCAAGAATGAGTCATAATCTTGGTTGTCCTCCTGTAGTTAGAACATCTACTTTCAGCTAAGGAAACTGTACTGCATGCAATGCTCTAAGTATGTTTCACCAAGGGCGTCTATAATTGCAGAATGACATACCCGGTCCTGCTCTCAAATCCTCTCGCTATGAAGGCCAAAGAGCTATTTGTCTTTTTCACAGCATGCTGCACCTGCATGCTTGCTTTCAGCAACTGGTGTTCAAGGGCAATCATCTCATTGCATCCCTGTTTTTCAAAATCTATTGCAATTCAGATAATCAGCCTTCGTGATGTTGCCATCAAAGTGGATAACCATACGTTTATCCACGTTATACTTCATCTGCCTTGCATTTGTCTACTGACTCAAATTGTCCAAATTAGTGAAACATCTCTGCACCCTCTTCGCAGTTCACCCTCCCGCCTAGCTATATTGTCTGCAAACTTGGAGACGTCACATTTAGTTTCTTCATCTAAATCATTAATACATATATTGCGAATAGCGGTGGTTCAAGCATTGATCCCTGTGGTATTCCAGGTCACTGGCTACCACTTGGAAAATGGCCTGTTTATTCCTGCTCTTGGTTTCCTGTCTGCCAGCCAGTTCTCTATTCTTGCCAGTACACTGTCCCCAATCCGATGTAGTTTAATTTTACGTGCTAATCTCTTAAGCAGATGTTACTGAAAGCCCTCTGAAAGTCCAAGTAAACAATATCCACGGGCTTCTTTTTGATCAACTCTCCTTGCATCCTTGAAAAATTCCAGTAGATTTTTCTAGTATGATTTCCTTTATCAATAATCCACATTGACTATCTGATCCTGTCACTTTTCGAAGTACTCTGCTGATAAATCTTTTGTAATGAACTCTAGCATTTTTCCTCCTATTGATGTCAGGTCTTCCTGTTTTCTCTACCTCTATTTTAAATAGTGGGTTTATATTTGCTTTCCTCAAATCTATAGAAACTATTTCTGAGTCTATGAAATCTTGAAAGATGACAACCATTGCACTCAATATTTCTCAGGCCACTTCCTTAAGTATTCTGGGAATTTATCAGCCATTAATCCCATTAATTTCCTCAACAGCACTTCCCTACTTACTAAGATTCTTCAGTTCCTCCCTATCGCTAGACCTTGTGTTTTTCAACATCTTTTTGATGTTATTTGTGTCCCCCTTTGTGAAGATGAAACCAAAATATGTGTTTTATTGATCTGTCACCTTTTCAATCTTATGATAAGTTCCTCGATGTCTGACCTAAGGGACCTACATTTTGTCTTAATTATTTTTCTTCATGTTCAAACTGATTGCAAAGATTTCTATAGGTGTGTTCCCCACAAGTTTACTATTATACTCTGTTTATTCCCCCTCTTAATCTATCCCTTTATCTTCCTTTGTCAAAATTTAAACTGCTCCCAATTCTCAGTTCTGCTCTCATTGGCAAATTTGTCCACCCTTTTCTTGAATCTAATATTATCTCTAACTTCCTTCATTAGCCATGGTCAGGCCACCTTTCCTGTTTTATTTTTGTGCCAGACAGGTCTGAACAATTGTATCTCTCCTCTATGCAGTCTGTAAATGTTTGTCATTGTGTAGCCATCACCATTCCTTTTAAGTAATGTTGATCGATCTATCATAGCCAGCTCCCACCTCATACTGTCGTAGTTTCCTTTATTTAGATTCAAGACCCTAGTCTTAGAATCAACTACATCGTTCTGCATCTTAAGGATGAATTCTGTCAATTATAATTGTTGTACCCCAAGAGGCTTTGCGCAGCTAGATTTCTAAGTATTCCTTTCTCATTATGCAATACCCCATTCTAGGGTGACCTGTCAATGAGTTAGTTTTCTGGATCAATACATTGAGGCACTATCTCATACACACTCCAGAAATTCCTTCTCTATGGTATGATTAGATTAGATTAGATTACTTACAGTGTGGAAACAGGCCCTTCGGCCCAACAAGTCCACACCGCCCCGCCGAAGCGCAACCCACCCATACCCCTACATTTACCCCTTACCTACACTATGGGCAATTTAGCATGGCCAGTTCACCTGACCTGCACATCTTTGGACTGTGGGAGGAAACCGGAGCACCCGGAGGAAACCCACGCAGACACGGGGAGAATGTGCAAACTCCACACAGTCAGTCGCCTGAGGCGGGAATTGAACCCGGGTCTCTAGCGCTGTGAGGCAGCAGTGCTAACCACTCACACGGTATTGTTAATCTTTTGATTTTCCCAATCTATATTCACATTAAATTCGCCCGTAATTACAGCTGTACCTTTATTGTTTATGTTTCTAATTTCCTGTTTAATGCCTTACCCTGTAGATACTACTATAGTTTGGGGGGCCTATACACAACCCCCACTATTGTTTCCTGTCCTTTGATGTTTCTAAGCTCTACCCAAACAGATTCCACTTCAGCAGAGCTAATATCCCTCCTCACTATTATACTAATGGACTGTTTAAACAGTAGTGTTACCCAATCTCCTTATCGTCTTTATTCACTTTTTTCAAAAAGATGAACACTCTTGTATATTAGGTTCCTCTGGGCCACCCTACAACCACATCTGTTTAATTCCAATTATTATCATATTCCTTTACACCTATTTGCAAAACTAACTGATCTATTTCATTGCACATTCTCTGCGCATTAAGGCACAAGGTGTTAAGGATTGCCTTTCTAATAATTTTATTTCTTCTCGCACTATTTTGCACTGTGACACTGTTTGATTCTTGCCCTTGAAAAAGTGATGTGCAGAGAATTCTTTTTATTTTTGTATTGTTTCTCTCTCTTCTCTCCCTGAACTTTCCAATTCTGCACCTTTTCAGTTTAAACCCTCCCCAATTGCATGAGCAAAGAAATCCCCATATCTATCAATTCTGGTCCTGCCCAGATGTAACTCATTCAACTTCTACTGGTCCCATTTTCTCAGAACTAATATCAATGTCGCAGGAATCTGAACCCCTCTCTCTTGCATCATTTCTCCAGCCCTTATTCAACCGATATATCCTGCTGGTTCTACTATGACTAGCACGTGGCACTGATAACAATCCTGAGATCACTACCTTTTGACATTTTCTACTTTTAGCTTGTTTCTTAACTCCCTATACTCTGCTTTAGGTTCTTATCTTTTTTTGTCGTTGGTGTTTTTATGTACTATGATCATTGGCTGTTCGCCCTATCACATCAGAATGTTCTTTAACTGCTCCGAGATATCTCTGACCCTAGTGTCTGTGAGGCTACATGCCTGGAGTCTTGTTTGCAGCCACAGAAACGTCTGTCTACTTCCCTTACAATTGAATCCCTTGTTATTGTGGTCTTCCCATACTTATTCCTCCTCCCCTTGCAGCAGAGCCCAACCGTATGCAATGAGATTGGCTATTGTTAATTACCTCTGAGAGGTATCTCCGCTGCCCCCCACCACCACCACCACCCAAAAAATATGTAAAGCAGAATATCAGTTTTGCAGGGGAACGGCCTTGGGATACTCTTGCCCTACCTGCCTAGTCCACTTGCTTTGCCCATCTGTCATCTAATTCCTCCTTGCCTGTGAATCTGAGCCCACGGAGTGACCACCACTCTATGTGCTATCCATGATAGACGCAGGCTTCCGATTCTCCACACGTTCCCCAGCACCACTCCAGTTCTGAAGCTCAGTTTGGCCCCTTGAAGCTGCTCTGCCATTCAATAGGATCACAGCTGCTCTGCCATTCAATAGGATCACAGCTAATCCAATACTCTTCACAGCTACTTTCCTGCATTTTCCCTGTTAACTTTCATTCACCTACTGATCAAGAAACTATCTATCTATATCAGAATTCACTGTACGCTAGGACTCTGCTCCCACAGCTCTAAAGACACTCAACCCTCAGAAAAAAATCTTCCTCATATCAGTCTTATATTTGTACCTTCAATTCTGACACAATGCCCTCTGGCCCTGCAATAAGGGGAACAGCCGCTCGCATTTACCCTGTCAAACAACTAAAAATTCCAACTGTTCCAGGAGCAGTAGCTAGAGATTCTTCCTGTCCACATTCTGGTCCCAGGCACTAGAACCGTGGCTGACTTTCCACATAGAGCAGTAGAAGAACACCTCAAGCTCAGCTCCTCTCACTTACCCTCTTAAATTAAACCCCTTTCCTGCCCTTACAATTAAAATACACATTTCTGGGCCTCTGCACCATCCCTTACAAACAATAAACCCAAAATAAAGATTTTAGAAAATTATAAGCGATAAAAATAGCATAAACACTCCCGAATCAGCTGCTTCCTCTGGCCCTGCTTCAGTTTTTGACATTCTTCCCTGACTGCTTAACTCCAGTGCTGAGCAAAGCCTCTTGCTCTTCATTTGCATAAATGCTTTGGATCTTGGAATAAGATATAACATTTCAGAACTTGTAGATCTCACTAAATCAGGAAATTTTGGGACATGCAACCAGGTACAGGAAGATACAAACTTTCAGAATGGGTGCGTTGTTAGCAAATTAGCTTTAGTAACATTAAACAAGTGGTGTTAGAGGTTGATAAAAGGATGAGTTCACATACCTTTTGAAAAGAAATATAGGTGGAGGGATCATAAATCACAATGGTTTGTTTAAAAATGCAAGTATTACCATCAGTGGTACTTGTTTTTGTCCTTGAAGAAATCTATGCCCAAAGGTTAATCAGTTTTGCGACATAAATGTTTCTTTTTCTGATGCCTGTTGGAATCTGGTTTCAATTCAAAGGGATCTACAGACATCCAGCAACAATAATGCAATCAAGCAAGGTAAGCAGCCAATCGGGTTGAGGTATTCTGACAGCACACCAGGAAGTCAAATCTTACATTTCAGTCAAAACTTTATGGAGAGTAAAAGAAATTATCCGGCCTATGCTTGTGATTTTCTTAAATGTGCATTGGTAAAATAATTTCAGGTTTGACTTTTTTAAGCATCATAGAGAAATTTGACATTCCACATATATAAAATCAGTTTTCAGGGTGAGCAAGGCTACAGAGCAGTAATTATGAACTTAGTGAAGTGTTTAAAAATCTAGTTACACCTCATTCAACCAGTTGTCACTTTTTGAAGGACTTTTACAATGAGACTAATAGCCATTCTTCTTTAAAAGCAGCATTTTAGAATCACACATTATGTGCTCCTTATCAAATGAAGCATAGTAGCTAAAAAAAAATTTCACAAGTTTTATAGAAATTGAGCAAGAGTAGAATATTTCTTGTGGCTAAAGAACATCAGTTATATATTTGAGTGAACTGACAGCATAAGTTTTCCATTAACCATTTTCTTCAGACTCAGCCAACCTAAACTGATTAAAAGTGTTATTTACTCCAGATTTAGAGTATTTTCTGCACAACGAACGAAAAGTAATTGTCTAAAAGGTGCCTATTAACTTCCATTTGTGATGAATGAATCAATTGTAGCAGTTATGTTATTGAACTCATTATTCAGCAACCTGGCTTAGTGATTCAGAAATTAAAAACAGTAAATGCCACAGAAACTCAGCAAGCTTGGCATCACCTGTGGAAAATGAAACAGTTAACAAATTAGCTTGACAACCTTTTCTGTACTGATTCACAAACAGTTCAAATCACACCACAGCAGCTGGGGAACATAAATATAAAAACTGATATACATAATGGTGACTAAAAGTACCAGGTTAAATGAGAATCTGTCTGGTTCACCTGATGCCGTGATGGGGATTGTCATAGCTCCTTACTTGGTCTGGTTTGTATGTGACTCTAAACAGATAGCAATGTAGTTGACTCTTAGCTGTTCTCTGATATTGCATAGCAAGCCACTTGAGTCTATCAAATCACTATGAAAAGTTGAATAATATCAGATGTGTACCCTTGCTTGGACTGTGATTTCAGACACAAGAAAGGCACACCAATTCCAAAATAACCCTGCAAAGTCTTAATCACTAACATCTGGGGACTGTTGTCACACAGATTAGACCAGCAACAGCCAAACATAGCTGTATTTCTCAGTATAGTTTCATCTGATGCTCCTGATTTTTCGGCACTCTTTCACCAGCAGAACAGTTGCACTAGCAGTTCTGATACAGTTGGGTAGGAATGGCCATGAAATCTCTCAACATTGAGTCCTCCAACTGATTATCACCTAGTGCCCTCCCTGAGCTGATGAATCATTAATCCTCCAATTTGAACATCCCTTGAAGAAACACCGAAGGTAGCAAGGACACAGTATACTTTGATTGGAGACTTCATTGTTGGGTACCAAGAGTGGTTCAGTTGCAACATAAAGTGATTGAGCCCAGAAAGGTACAGATTTTTTGACTGGGCCTGTAACTGGCTGTTAGACAACCAGACTGAGGGAAAAACCTACTATTATCATTCTTCCAAATATACTTGAAGATGTACCTGTTAACAAAGTGGAGTCTTCACTTGAGAATATTTTGCACTGTGGTGTGCTATACTACACAAACATCAAGAGAATTGTGACACGTTCACGATAGATCCAGTAGCTCACAGTTAGGCCTCCAAGAGATGCTGTGGGGTAATCCACCACAGCAATGTATCTCAATGTAATTATTAACCTTGTGACCTAGCATATCAGTTAGTGTAGCAATTTAGGAAAATTGACAAAGCGACCGATATTGAGGTTAAAACCAAGTTTTTGTACTACAACTTCTGAAATAACCTGCTATATTTTGAGAAATATTTCATAGCTTAACGTACTGACCTGAACGTCATTTTTAAATATGTATAATGAAAAATGCCTGCAGATGATTCCTCCCTGCATTTATGAAGCTTGGATTTAACAGTTCAGTATATTTTTGCCAAGCAATTTTTTTTTCCCTGTTGATTCTGTTCATGGCAGGATTGTTTAAACTGCGTGACAGTATTGCAATATCTAGGTTCTTGTGGTGCTATCAACATACAAGTCTAATGGAATAGAAATCAATGTATTCCAACTGGGAACACTGATTACTCAATGCTTTCTTTCTCCCGTCAGTACGCACATAGAAGTTTAGGCATGAGAGTCTGAAAAAAAATTGGGCAAATTCTATAATTGCTTTCACCCTGCTCCTTCCACTAAGAGCGCACTACTGTTATATTTCTAAAAATGAGAGATTTATCTCCTCTTGATTCCTATCCTAGCAAGGTGTTGTGCTTCGGTAAAGCTCTTTCAGAACTGTATGTGATAATGTATTCGAAATATAACTTGAATTTCTGACTTGGAGATGGAAGTCAGAGCAAGCTGGCAGTCAGGTAAAGTGAAGTTTGCTGGCTCTGACACTTCAGTGTGGCCTGAACGCTTAGGCAGAGAGTTAAAATATCTACATAGCTGTACCTTATCTTTACACAGACTAATTTTTGGAGCGTGTTGGGAGCCTTCACTGGGATTAAGGTCTCATTTAATTAAATGGATTTGGTGATGTCTACATAAACTATTTAAGTAGGTTATTTTGAAAGGAAATATGATGAGCACAAGAAAATATGGATGGAATTATATTATATAAAGGTGAGGTAAACAAATAGAATGGATGGAGCTTTTGATCTGTAAAACCAATTCTGTCAAATTGGGACGAATAGCCAGTTTTTATTCTGTGTATTCTATGACAGCTTTAAGCAATCCCTTTCGCATTTTCACATGAATTATATTGAGCAGCGTATTTGAATGGAGTGGCTGACATTGGTAAAATACAGGTTCATACCTGCAGTGACCTACATGATTGTTTATTCTCAATCTTGTAATTCAGGAAAGGTGCAAGGCACATACCAGCATTTCTACAAAGAGGGAGAAGCCAGAAGTTCTTGCCTAACTCCTGGCTATTCTTAGAAGTTGTTTCATTACACCTTCTGTTGGTATATGTCTATTCGAGGGTTTTAGATTAGATTACGTACAGTGTGGAAACAGACCCTTCAGCCCAACAAGTCCACACCGACCCGCCGAAGCACAACCCACCCATTTCCCTACATTTATCCCTTTACCTAACACTACAGGCAATTTAGCATGGCCAATTCACCTGACCTGCACATCTTTGGACTGTGGGAGGAAACCGGAGCACCCGGAGGAAACCCACGCAGACACAGGGAGAATGTGCAAACTCCACACAGTCAGTCGCCTGAGTCGGGAATTGAACCCGGGTCTCTGGCGCTGTCAGGCAGCAGTGCTAACCACTGTGCCACCGTGCCGCCCACCTAAAGATGAGACATTGGTTCTAAAGATGAGACATGGGTAGAAAATCAGCAGCATCATCATCATCATTTTTTGCCATTAATTTAACAGTTTGTATCTTGTTTTTATTAAACAAGTTCTTTCTCTATTAATTTCATTTTGGCTTCTTTGTAATTTAAGGAGCAGAAGTGACAATTCTGGAATGGGCGGAGACTATAACTGTATATTTGGTCATGGCTTCTTCTGGGATATTCATGAAGAGTGAATAGTGCTCAATAGCAACCCTTGGTTTTCTGGAAATCTACCATTTGATGATTAGCTGTAACTTTAAATTTAAATTATTTCCAGACCACATTTACTTTTGTTGAATTATTGCAAAGATCTCTTTTCTCTTCATAGTTGATCAAATAATTCATCCTGCAAAATGTTAAATGTGTGTTCATTTGGCTTATTTTCTTCCTTAGCCTATTGATGCAATGCATGACAAGGGGATGGCTGACGAAATGCACTATGGTCAGATGAAAGGCATGGGAATGAGGGCTGCTCATGCTGGAATGGGACCACCTCAGAGTCCAATGGATCAGCATTCTCAAGGTATGTTTGATATTTATTTGGGTTAATCTTCAACTTTTTCTCCCAGTGTCAAAATCTTTCATTTTTAGTTGCTTGACAGTTGTTGCATGCTTTAACACTGCAAGATCTGAAAAATGTGTTGCTGGAAAAGCGCAGCAGGTCAGGCAGCATCCAAGAAGCAGGAGAATTGACGTTTCGGGCATAAGCCCTTCTTCAGGAATGCCTGAAACATCGATTCTCCTGCTCCTTGGATGCTGCCTGACCTGCTGCACTTTTCCAGCAACACATTTTTCAGCTCTGATCTCCAGCATCTGCCGTCCTCACTTTCTCCTAGTTGATTTTAACACTGCAACGCATAACCATTAGTAATTGATGTTTGGTAACTTACACAGATCTAAATTAAGTCTTGAACTAACTTTCTGACTTCACTGACTAGTTTTTTTTTGCTGTTGCACTTTAGTAAAATAGGATGACAGCAAATTAAAGCTGCAGAAACAGTAACTAAGTAATTCAGAAGCAAGGCAAATGTTAAGATACCTGTAACTGAGGAGCAGCAAAGGATTAACTCAACCAACCAATGCTAAATAAGCACTCAAAAGAAACTAACAATTATTCAAACTAAGCATTCAAGATATTAAATATATTTTTCCTGCCATCTTTCTTCTCAAGTACAAAGTAGGTTTCAAATAAAAAGTATTAAATTTACCCTGGGTCTGGATGCCATGTTTCAAAAGCTTTGTTCTAGTAAACTTTAAATTGAGATTTAATGTGTAACATAATTATAATTAAAAAATAGAAAATTGTAATTAATCATGTTACATGATTATATTTTCTTTAAAAAATGCAATGCTACTCGTAAATGAATACAATTTCCCTCATGTTTTTTGTTTTGTTTTGAAATTTACAAATTGTGATGAATTTGAGCAAGATTTCAATTAAACTTAAAACCAATTCAATTTTTTTTTTGCTTCAGTAAAGACTCGAGTTGCTAGATGTCCGTTTCCTCCTCATCCCACGTCCCCCTAGTTTGAATTCACTTCTAAGAAATGAGTTGGATATTGATATCTTAAGCATACAGTCTCCATCAAACGGTCCTCAGCTGTATTCTGTTGATAGTTAGGAAATGTAAGCATTATAATTAATGACAGTTGTGTACTAGAAAGAAAGATGA
The DNA here is from genome assembly GCF_004010195.1 of Chiloscyllium plagiosum. Lineage (NCBI taxonomy): Eukaryota > Metazoa > Chordata > Chondrichthyes > Orectolobiformes > Hemiscylliidae > Chiloscyllium > Chiloscyllium plagiosum. The sequence goes on from NC_057711.1 coordinate 131,942,149, forward strand.
GAGATTGGAATGAGCCCAAAATGTACATTCTGTGCCCCAATATTCTGCCAAATGCTTCATTCCCCCTTTATGATGATGCCAGAATTCCATCATCCCAACTCAGTTCTGCCAAATTCCTGGATCAGCCAAGTGCTGCTGAATATCAGGTAGCTGCCTCCAGCTGGTACATCTTTTATAGCATCTTGCTGTAGCTCCTCAGCTTTAAAGATTAATTATGCAGCAGTAAGGAAATATGTCACTCATTGAGTTCTTTCTGAATAACAGACAAAATTACAGTATTTATTTCTCAAAGCTGTGGCAAAACTATCTCAAACTAAGGTGGAAAACCTATAATTTGATTAATTCAGTCACCATAACTTGATCTGAATGTGACGCTGTAAATGGGATAAATACTTCTTTTATTGTGAAACAGCATATCCAATACCTTTTTGTGAGAAGTTCCATAGATTTGCTTCTGTTGTAACCTTACTTTAGGATAATTTGTTTTGAAAACTCATGACTACAATACCATATTCTGATGAATTGTCAGTGTTAGCAGCCACCTTGGTTTTGAACATGTCTACAACATAACGACATGTTCATCCCATTTAATTTTGAATAAAATAGCTCTGCACTTCATTAATAGTTAACTTTCTGTTTCCCATTTGTTTTTCTTTTGGAATTTGCAGTGATCCTCCTAAGTCAAGGATAATTCCCCAACATTTTTTTTGCAGGATGAAGGTTTTAAGATGAGGGTTCAATGTGTATGTCATTATTTAATTAAAGGTTATTTGTTTACATACTTAGAGACCTTAGTGGTGGTCATAAATATAATACCAAACATCAGCATGTCTGGCTTTCACTTAACCATTCTGTTAACTATCGTGTTGTTTTGCTCAAAGGCTGTGTTGAGTCAGAAGTTCCTTTAACCTCTTCCCCCTCCCCCCTTTACTGATTTTGGATCTTATTGATGAGAGGCTGTGACCTGCCATGCATAATAATTAAGACTAGTAATTTGTTATGGCGAGATCTTCAATGATATATCCTGTGATTTTGCACAATCTGCTCTGATAATTTCCACTCCTGCTCCCACCTCTTGTAACTGGATTGAAGTTCTACATTTTCCTTTTCTCCAACTCAAATTATGCTTTATCTCACAAGTAATATTTTATTTTATATATCATTCATTATGTTTGTTTAAATTGTTTTAAAGTTCAGACATGAAGTTAAGGCTTGGAGACATTTCTGGGAACTGTGATGAAGTGCTAAATAAATGCAACTCTTTCTCTTTATGAATGCAATTTAAATTGTAAAACTGTATTGACTTGAATTAATTAGCAAAATACAAGCTGTGATTTTAAAGAGTGTTGTTGAAAGAAATTTGAATACATTTTTTTTTCAAAATTAGGTGTCTAATCATTGTGGGAATGTGTCACATTAAAAAAGAAATGATCCCCAGAAGGTTGAAGGAGGAATAGAGCAAAGCTTCAGTATCTAATTTCATAATGTACTTGTTTGTCACAGTGCCCAATTTTAGTTTGATATGCTTGACATTCACAGTGGACATGTGATGTGCACCCGTCGTGATTTTCCATTATGGCTGACTTGTTAGCTTTTAATTGAGGCTGAGTGAGCTTTTAAGAGTAAAATGCTGGTGTTCTGTATGATGAACTTTAACATCTAGTCATATGAGACAGTAACACTTATTGAGGATTAACTTTGGAAAGATGTTGCCAGTTCATCTTCAATATAACAAATTTCATATATAGCTGCTGAAAAGATTCCTCATAGTGTCCAGGGATGTGTCGGTTAGCCATTGGAAATGCAGGGTTTTAGGGATGGGGTAGGTGGCTGGGGCTGTGTCTGAATGAGATGTTCTTGAGGATCGGTGGGGCTTGCTTCCACACTGTAGGGATTCTGTGAATCAGTTATGCGTCCTGGAAAACATTGCACTTGCACAATTCAGTTAAAAAAAGCCCTGCAGTCATGCTCATTAGTTGTTCCTGTCTACTCCCTTATCCAAGCTTTATCCCAGAACACCAACCTAAGCTCCATCAGTAGACACCACCATTTCTGCTCTTGGTTTATGGGGTCTAACTAATTGTGAACCTGAAAGTTAAGGCTCAAAGTGAAAATGATTATTGAATGATCAAAAACGTAAATACTGACGGTCATTTTATTTTCTCCAAATCCCCCCTCTCCACCGAAGGAAATGGCTTCAAGTCATTCCACATTTTCCCACTCCTTCATTCCCTTAGTGCCCTGTTGCCTGCCCACTTAATCTTTTCAGCTATACACTTTTGATCCCTGTAGCTCTGGGATAACGGGAATGATTGTTGAAATCACAGAATTATTAGGAGCAAATGGCACGCAGCAATTAAATGCAGAGAGAAAGATGGAAGAGGACAACTGGTAGAAGCAAGTGGAAAGAGTAACCCAGATGCAAGAAGATTAAAGTCATGATTAAATTGTAATAGAGCAATATGGGAAAAGAAAACAAAACTAGATGCCCAAAATACCTGTTGAGAAAACCTAGATGATGGACTATTTCCTCCAGAAATCTTAAAATGGTTAACAAATAGAACAGGTTAAATCTTGGCGTTTCCTAAATTGATTCTTAAGTTCTAAGTGATCTGCCTCTTTCATGACTGGAAGCTGGTAAGTAAGTTTGGTTATTGTGGGATGCACTTCCATGAAACATATATCACAAATCTTCTAGTATAATCTAAAGCTAATGGTGCAGAAATATAATGTTCAATCTTTGCGTTTAAAATCTGATGACATAAAGCCATTTTTCTATGCAGGTTATCTGTCTCCTCATCCATCGCCTATGAGTGTACCAGAGCACGTTCCTAGTCCAATGTCAGCAGGTGGTCCTACTCCTCCTCAGATTCCACCAACCCAGGTTGCACCAATGTTGCAAGGAGATCCTCAGGTCATGAGCCAGCAGAACAGAGGTCCTTCACCATTCAATCCAGTTCAACTTCATCAATTGAGGGCTCAGATTCTGGCCTACAAAATGCTTGCTAGAGGACAACCATTACCAGATAATCTGCAACTAGCTGTTCAGGGGAAGCGATCACTACCCAGTATGCAACAGCAAGTAGCTCCCATTGCTTACAACAGACCACCTAGTAAGTATACATTTCATTTGTATGGAAAGAATATATTAAGGATAAATTGTCAATTTTTTGAAAACTTAAACATTGTTAGTCTATTTTCAGGCAGTAAAGTACACATTGAATTCTGTGATAGAACTGAAAAGCATGTGTACCTAGTTGTCTTAAAAGTTAAAATCCTGACTTCCGGTAACCTAGTCATTCAGAAATTGTATGTTGAATAGCTAGAAACATTGTATCCAAATGGTTACATTTAACATGAGGGTAACCACTTCACAAACATGGAGTAAGTTGAGGATGCAGGACTTCTATGAGCTACTATAGCTGATGTGGGGATTGAACCTGTATTGTTGACTTTATTCTTCAACACATTATTTTCCAGACATAAAGGACATACATATGGACTGTGTCTTTTTTAAAATCCAGTAGGTAACAATCATCTACTGGTTTACTTCTCAGGGCAATGTCCTGATCAATCAGAATCAACCAGCCGGTATAAAATTTAAACAAAATCTGGAAGTTAACAGTCAATCATCTTTAATTGGTGCATTATCCATGGTGATACTTCCACCAATCAGAGCCCACTTGCCAATCAATTAGTACTCTCATGCAGTCTAAATATTGTTTTTTGCAGTGAATTGTTCTGATGTGTGTAAGACACAAAGCTTTGACAAAATGTATTTTTTCACCAATACTCGAGTTCTATGCTACCAAGTGCTATTAAGAAAATAACAATCAAAATAGGTAAATTTCATCTTGGCACTGGTGCTATGTACTTAAGCTAGCCCATGGCTACTTTTAACCAACACTGTGAAGACATTGCCAATAATGTTCATACCATTGTAGACCCTGTAAAAATTCATTTTCTGAATCAAATGAACAATTGCGTTAATTTCGAAGGAAAAATCAAACTAAGTGACTAAGAGATCAATCCTGTAATAAATTTGTTCTGAATCCTTATGACTACTTTAACCAGGATCTCAGATTAATTGACTGACTTTATTTTCTACTTCTGTTCATTGTCATTTTATACTTTTAACCGTTTGCTCCAATTTTAATTTTCTCTACAATTGTATGCCTCTAAGAAGAAAAAGCTGCGCACTCATGTTCTACAAAACACAGGCATCGTGGCATTCCTCATTCACACTCGTATAAACTAGCAAAAAAAATCACAATAATTCATAATCTAAACTTGGCTCCAGCACCTTCCCTGCTTTACATTCGCAGTATGATGCAAGCTGCCAGGTCTCTGAACATCTAAATGCATCTCCTGGCAAATGACAGGATAACAGTTGTTTACATATCCTGAAGGCTTTTCTTTTATTAAGCAGAAGGATTTCTAGGACCCACTTTATAGTCATGAGTTCCCCCACCCCCACCTTTCCTTCACCTTGTATCCCTAAAGAAAATCTTAAAGTTTGTTGTTGTGCTGTTGTAACAGCAGACTCCCTGGAGAAGCCATATGTTGATCATCTGCTTTCTGCATGTGCAGGATTTCATGACTATAATCCCCACGGCTATCGGCAACAACCTTCTGTAGACCTTACTCTCCTAATGTGTGTTTCTGCAATATGTAAATACAGCAGAAAATGTGTTTCTGGGTCGGGGGGGTCCTTTTGCATAAACTTGCTTTGTTTCATTACCTCCTTCTGTACCAAGTAACGTTTGTCAAGTAGTATGTAAGAATAGTTGAATGCAATGATCAACTTTGATTTCAATTTTGGTTGTGTTGTAACTCTGGAAAAAATAATGAAAATTAGAGGAGATGGAGCAGAGAAGAGGATACAGGGGTTCCCTATTTATGAATGTCTAACTTACGTGCGCTCGTACTTATGAATGCAATCTCATCCAGGGGTGTAATTCTGAAGTTCCAGCATGTGAACATTTCCTGTACTTATGAACAGCTGTTTTACATAGTCTAACATTGCATTCCTACTTGCAAATGGACAAAACCCATTCACAATCTGGAACTGCTGCACATATATTTTTGAAAAATGAAGCATTGACAAGGGCTGTGAAGAAGAGAGAAGCCTTTTTTACTGAGCAGGGGTGAGAAAAGGGGATAGAAATCCAGTTTGGACATTGACCTTGCTGAGGTGATGTCTGTTTGAGTGAGGCTGGATAGTAAGAGAAGAATGATTGACAGATGCAATCTCACTCTGTAGGGAAGCAAAGAAGCTCTTTTGCAAGGGGAGGTACAACTTTGGCACTGTAAGAGATGGCTGGTGGGATTTGGCAGCTCCATAAGACAATACACTGCACCATGTACAACATCCTAAAACTGCCCTCCATGTAAATTGGACTTTTTTCTTGTAAAGATGACTGCTACTATGTAATTAAAGGCATATTTCAGGAGGGTCAAATCCTAATTGTTTAAATTAACTAGGCTTATTGAATCTTACTTGGACCTTCAATGTATTTTTCCCTGTGGTGACCTGCTATCTCTCTTTGTGTTTGATTTTGGCTCTGTGCCAGTATCTCCATTAAGTATAGTGGAATTTGTTTTTCTATATAGAAGTGTTGACAACCATTATTTTTAGATGAAATAAAAATTACTACATTTTTAAATTGGATTTTGATCCAAATTCTAAATCTAGATTTCAGTATATTACCAGATATCTAAAATGTTGTCTTTAAGGCTCTGTGTAACTGTAAGCAGCATTTTCATGTGTAGATATATTTATACACATCTGAAAATTGATTTTGATACCTTAACTTTGTATTTGTTTTTACCAAAAGGTGTACATGCTTTTCTGAATTTGGATATATGCATTTTAAAAAAATAACAAGTACATTGAAATATCATCCAGTTTGCAAGGATGTGTACCTTTGATTTGAGCCCCACAATTTAATGATTGTCATTTACCAATGGTATTAAATATTGAGGTGATTAGTTATACATGTGTTATCGTTGCATTTAAGATCAGACATGTAGCATTGTTTTGTGTTTTAGTGTTATGAACATGAGATTTATTTAGACACAATTATCTCCTTTGCATGTCTGCATTAAAAATATGCAATGTATTTCCATTGTCAGTTTAACCTACGTCTTTCAATAAGACTGATGCAAAATAGACACTAACTTTCAAGCACAAAAATGGGCTGTGGCTTGACAGCTTTTATGAAAATTTTGACAAAACTAAGTTTAAGTATATGCGAAATAAGAAATGATAACACTGGGTGCAAAGGTCACAAAATTCATTCTTGAATCAGTTGGGAATTAGGTATGCTTTACGGTTGTAAACACATGGAAAACATTTACTCTTCTGTCGACATATGGTTTGCATATTTTGCTGTTTTTCCACCTTTTTCTAATTCTTTGAAGTTTCAGCTTTTAACCTCAAATCAATGTTTCCCAGGTTTATGGTTTAAGTCACTTCACATTTGGTCATTGTACCTTTTAGCTTTGAGTTGGTGATGTTTCAGAATTTTAAACAGTTACATTAAAAAGTTCTTTGAAGTGTGTGCAGTTTTATTAATAAGCTGAAATTGGGTTTATCCTAATTTTGGTCAGTCTAGCACATATAACTTAAGTTTTCAAAAATGTGAATCAGTAGAAGAAGCTACACAAAAAAAGTCATCTCAATAGTTATTTTTAAAAATTAAACATTAATGTTGTTTTCTCTTTCACTAAGACACTATTTATGGATGGGATTAGGCTCTCATTTTTTGCACCAGTACAAAAAAAAACCCCCAAACCATTTGAACTTGAAATTTTTTTGTGCTAGTTTGGCTAATTTTGTAGAAACAGCTTTGTAGAAACTCCAGTCCCATGTAGCTTGTATACTTGGTGTTCATTCAGTTACGACTACTGACAGGGAAGGCAAGATGTATTCACAGTAAACACGTGGAAGATGTTCATGAGTGTAATGCATGTCTAATGCTGAATTGATTGAAGAATAAGTTTTTGTGATCTTTGCACTAAACGTCTTGGATTTGTCATGTAACTTGGCAAGCTTTTGATTCTACACAGTTTTTGTAGCATGGAAGGGGCTTTAACACTAATTCTGCATTTAAGTAGAAAGTCTCAACAATACTAGTTGAGAAAAGTTTTCTCCACTTTTTTTACGACTATAACTATAGCTGATGGTCATTTAATCTTTCCAGCAATTTATTATTAATGCTCTTTAGACCATTAACTGTTGTGGTTAAGGATCATATATTTCTGCTTTTATCGCCTTTTGGTGCAACTGTCAGAACATTTTCTGTAGCCTACAATTCATTAAAAGGAACCCGTAAAGTTATGTCTTTCAGTTGATTGTTAAGTTGAAGCTGAGATTTCAAATTGTTCTGATCAAATGTCAAACTGTTTGAATTCAAGAGTCTGACTTACCTAAACATTAAGCAATTTAACATCTTAAAATTGTTGTTGTTCTAGGCTTCATATAGTAGTAAAAACCCAAAGTCAGAAATAAAAACAGAAGTTGCTGGAAAAGCTCAGCAGGGTCTGGCAGCATCTGTGCAGAGAAATCAAAGTTAATGTTTCAGGTCCAGTGACCCTTCTTCAGAACAGGAACAGTTCTGAAGAAGGGTCAATGGACCTGAAACGTTAACTTTGATTTCTCTGCACAGATGCTGCCAGACACTGCTGAGCTTTTCCAGCAACTTCTGTTTTTGTTTCATATAGTGGTGATTAATCTATATATACTAGTGTTGATAGCCTGTTTGGCATGTGGGTAGTAAGTTAATAGGGAAGATTTATAATGTTTTTGGATAGGGCTTTTGCCAAATATGTTCTGATGTTAGTGACTCAATTACTATACTTGAACTTATTGACTTGACATTTTAGCTCTACAGGCAAACTTTCTTTTATAAGCAAGATTGCCTTGCTTTGGATAACCAAGCAGGAATTGCTTAGCTGATTTACCGGGCTGGGGAGGGTGGAGTATGGTATGATGATGGTTTGATTCCTGTGCCAGCAGTGATGGTTCATGGAAGCCTGCCCCTTGGCCATACCCATGATTGTGGAGTGGTGCCATAATCTGTTTATAATCAATTATCTCTTTAATATGAGGAGAAATGTCTATGATTGTCTGTCTGTGAAGTAGATAATTGGACAGAGCCCACAACCATGAAGCAGATGTTGAGTGGTAGAATGTGCCCCTGATTTTATTGGAAGAGGAACAAGACAAAGATGGAACTCTGTCCTTGGCCAACAGTTGATGGGGTTTATCTTAACGGCATTTGCAAAATTGTGTACAGATGCACTTATTGATATCTTAAATCCCAAGTTAGCCTGGATATAAATCACTATCAGGCTAATTTGTTTTATACCTGTTTTATTTATACAGGACAATCACTAAGGACAAACACTAAATACTAGTCAGACCTTCTATTCATTGGAAAAAGTTAACGATCTACCAGTAAAGCTACCAATTAAACTAAACTTGATTCTCTTTCGACACAGCCTTAGAGCTATTCCTATTATTTTTGCAGTGGAGTGTTAGCTTTAGCTCACTTGGTCTCCAGTCTCTGAAGTGAAAGTTTCTTGGTGTGATCTCCAATAGAGAATTTGAGCTATGTAGTCCATTATATTAATTGTGCATATCTGTGCAATCCAGACTGACAGGTATGCAGTGCTGAGGGAATATTGAATCATCAGAGGTGCTGTCTTTCACATAAGTTTTTAAATTGAAGCTCTGTCTGTCCTCCTATTTGAATGTTTCAAAAAGGGTCCTGGGCTGAAATTTATTCTGGAATAAATATACCATGCCCAGAACATTTCAGGTGCCTCTCTGCACCACATCGGTGACACAGTGCAATTTTCAAAGTGTTAGCCTGTAACTAGTTTGGAATCAGTTGGTACCAGTTAGGGACATAAGATGCCAAAAAAAAACTAAACATGTAGGAATGATTTAAAAGGTAAACATTGCCATGAATGGACTTAGACAGTAGTGATCGCAGGAGCTGTACTATTCCCTCCATCTGGAAAAAGACTTCCCATTAAACCAGTCCAAGCCAGCTTGGTATATAGAGTGATTGTGAATGATAACAGTCTCCCACTCCTCTCAAGAATCTGAATACTTCCTCCTTAAGGAAAGTAATGGTAATGTCACTGGACTAGTAATCCAGAGCCCCAGGCTAATGTCTTGAGAATATGGGTTTGAATCCCACCATGGTAGATGGTAAAATTTAAACTCGCTTTTTTTTTAAAAAGTATATTAAGAGTAAGAAGCTAGATTAATGGTGACCACGTAGCAATTGTTGGTTGATGTAAAGACCTGTCTGATTCACTGCTATCCTTTTTGGAAAGGAACTCTGCCAGCCTTACCTGGTCTGGTCTGTATGTGACTGCAGACCCACAATAACAGGGTTGACTCTGAACTGCCCTTTGAGCAATTAGTGATGTGCAATAAACGTGGCCCAGCCAGCAATACCCATGTCCCAAGAATTAAAAAATAAATCAGTCCATTCAGCTTTAGTTATAGCAGCTTTAGATGGTTTTAATCAACTTGTTCAGGCGTACTATGATGTACCTTTGGAGTAGGTGGTACTCGAACCTCAGCCTTCTGGCCAAGAGGTATCACAAGAGTCCCTGTCAAGATGGTAACTTTATGCTGCTGTTTGAGCAGCTTCAGTTTAAATCTCTACCTGTTTTATACATAATTTCTCCACACCCTAATCAAAAATGCTAATAGCTTCCTGCTGTGTTCCTGATGGTTATGCCCAAACATGTCCCTTTGTGTTTCCCATTTTGCAATTGCTGATAGTTGCTCCCATACTAATGAATTCAGTAGCAATTAGTTAAAGCGGTTGTGTTGCCAGTTCCTTCCTCCCAGTGGAAATCTAACCACATTATTTAGGTGTCAGGACCCAGAGTGCCTGATTTTCCAGGCCAGTTCATACCCATCCTCTTTCCCCAGGTGGCTATAAAAATTGCAGCTCCCCCGTGTTACTTTTTCAAAGAGTGTGATGGTTTTCTTGGTGTACTGACCAACAGTTATCTATCAACCAACATTGCCTTTTTAAAAAAAATGCTGGTTGTATTGAAACTGAGGAAGAGTATATCGCACTCGAACTGTTAATTCCCATTCTTTCTGCACAGATGTTAGTAGACCTGCTGAATTTTTCCAGAATTTTGTTTTGTTTTTAATTTCAGGTTTCTAGCATCAGCAATATTTTGCTTTAGTTTGACTGTGTATCTTGATGATAATTGTGGAATCTAGCTGTGTATAAATTGGGTGCAGCTTTTTCTTTTAAATGTTAAATGGCTGTGCTCCTCCTTTCATTGGCTGTAAACAGTTTTGGGAACATTAAGGCTGTGAAGGACTTGTACATACATAATTATTTTTGTCCTAACCCCTTTAACTGCTACTTAATGCACCAAGGGACCTTCTATACAATGAAGCAGAGCAATTAATAAAATATCACCTGAGCAAAATGACTACAATAAAAAGGAATTTCTTAAAAGTATGCCACTATTAGTTGCTGACATGCTAATTTCTCCCCTCCTTTACCCAACACCAATTAGCTTATCAAGGATGGCCATACCTATGTAGGTTAATTTAAAATTTACAATTTATCCAAAAGCAGATTGCATTATGGTATGATTTATCAAAATTGACAAACTTTTATTTTATGTTCAGAAAAGATTTACAAGGATATTGCCAGGGTTGGAGGATTTGAGTTATAGCGAGAGGCTGAACAGGCTGGGGCTGTTTTCACTGGAGCATCGGAAGCTGAGGGGTGACCTTATAGAGGTTTACAAAATTATGAGGGGCATGGATAGGATAAATAGACAAAGTCTTTTCCGTGGGGCCGGGGAGTCCAGAACTAGAGGGCATAGGTTTAGGGTGAGAGGGGAAAGATATTAAAGAGACCTAAGGGACAACTTTTTCACACACAGGGTGGTACGTGTATGGAATGAGCTGCAGAGGAAGTGGTGGAGGCTGGTACAAATGGGTTTATGAATAGGAAGGGTTTGTAGGGATATGGGTCGGGTACTGGCAGGTGGGATTAGACTGGGTTGGGGTATCAGGTCAGCATGGATGGATTGGACCGAAGGGTCTGTTTCCGTGCTGTACATCTCTGACTCCATTAACTGTGTGTGGTTATGATATAAAATGTGTTACTTAATATTTTGCTCTCCTTTATAAATGAGCACTATTTTCCTGGAGTTTAAGATCTAGAGTAAGATATTTTCAATGTACATTTCTTAATTTTCAGACATGGGCATGCATTCAATGGCTGGTCAGGCTGTAGGGCCCTCACAAATAATGCAAGGGCATGTTACTAATGTTCCGAAACCCTGGACAGAGGGTAAGTAAATCTTCCAGATTAACTGATATTTTCATACTGCATAACTTCTGTACTTATTCAAGAACACAATTATGTTGATGCATTTTAAAATGTAAAATTAACTATTGTTGAGTCAGTTTCTTAACTGTTGATTAGTTTCATGAACTTCTGGAATCATTGGTTTTAATAAATTGATTATGAAAAATGCTGCTTATTCACTGAGGTATCATTAGAGCACAGACTGTTCACTTTTCGCTGTACTTTTGTACTTGAGTACACGTGACAATAAAGTCTAAATTTAAAAATCTAAATTTTATGCTTATTAATGGTCCTGCTTAGTGAATGTCTGTTATACGTGATATAGTATATTTTGGTGTTGTATAATTGTTCTATTTCTGTAACTACTTTTAGAAACTCTGGCTTGTTTTGTTTCACTTCCATAGATTAGCATTCATCACCGTCAATCAATGCAAATAAAATATATTTTGACAAGCCAAACTAGGAAGCATCTGTCTATTTGCGTCTGCTCCCATTCTTCTCATTTTTATCCTTCCATTAGCCATGTTTATTTTAGCCATTAAAATATTTTTGCTGAATTTAATTACTCTATTTGCTGAAGGCAAGTTAGTCTTGGTATATTGGGAAATGCAGTTATAAAGTGGAAGTAAATGATACTTGTATCACTTTACAACTATATTTTCCTAGGCTGGGATAACTAGATAAGTCAATCCACTGATCATTCATTCTTCCATTACTATAGGCATTAGATAGTAGATGAAATACTTTCTCTTCGTGCTATATCTGTACACCTCTCTTTTAGTCTTTGCTGTCATAACAGATGAACCAATTGAGACATAATTCAAAACAAATACATTTAAACTAAATTGAAGATAAAGCCAAAAGTTAATTTGAATTTGACTGGTTACTTTATCTATTGTGTAATATCTTAATCATTTTCTCATTGGAATTTAATTGTTTTAGGTCAAGTTAATGAGATGGGTATTCCCAATACACCTCAAAAAATGCCTGCTCAGGCTACATGTGGAAGACCTTCACCTGCACCGGCTGTACAAGCAACTCCATCTGGTCCTGGGGCCTCACTGTCTCAACAGCCTGTTGTCCAGCCTTCACCTACTATCCAACTTCATCAGAAGCAAAACCGTATAACACCCATCCAGAAACCGCAGGGATTAGATCCTGTTGAAATTCTTCAAGAACGTGAGTACAGGTAAGTTGTATTGTTAATACTGGTGTCAGTTAGCTACTTGTTGAGTGATTATCTGGTTTAGGCATGTTAATCAGCTGTTTTGCAGAGTTTTGTTTTTGTGTAGGTATGGCACAAAGCTGGATGGGAGGGTGAGCTATGAGGAGGATGCAACTGCTTCACTGTGATTTGGACATGTTAAGTGAGTGGGCATATTCATAGTAGATGAAGTAAAATCTGGATAAGTGGTTATCCACTTGGTAGCAAAATCAGGAAGGCAGATTATTATCTGAATGGCAATAGATTGGGAAAAGGGGAGTTGCAACAAGGTCTAGATATCCATCTATACCAGTCAGTAAAAGGAAACATGCAGGGTGCGACAGGTGGCAAGAAGTTAGCTGATGTGTTGACCTTCTTAGTGAGAGGATTCAAGTATAGGAGTTGAGATGTCTTACTCAATAGTACTGGGCTTTGGTGAGACCACATCTAGAGAATTGTGTACAGGTTTGGTCATCGAATCTGAGGAGTGTTGCTCTGACTGTAGAGAGAGTGCATCAAAGGTTTACCAGAATGGTTGATTTGGGTTGATAAGACCGAGCTCGGGAGTGTAACTGAATCAGTTAGGGCTCCTTCCACTGGAGTTCAGGAGAAATGAGGCGAATCTCCTAGCAACCTACAAAATTATAACCAGACTAGACAGGGTAAATGCAAGAAGGAAGAATCTATTGATCAGAGAAAACAGAGCCAGAGGTAAATGTCTGAAGATACAAGGGAGGTCATTTCGGGCTGAGATGAGGAGAAATTGCTTCACTAAAGAATAGTAAGCCTGTGGAATTCTCTGCCCCAGAAATCACTTGAGGCCAAACCATTGAATATTTTCAATGAGTTAGATATGGTTCTTCAGGCTGAAGGGATAAAACCGAAAGGGGAGAAAGCTGGAACAGGGTACTGAGTCGGATGGTCAGCTATGATCACATTGAATGGTGGAGCAGGCTTGAAGGACGGAATGACCTATTCCTGTCCATAATTTCAATGTTGTACTCTTCATACTGATTTTTTGCTTGTCTGGAAGCTTGCCTAGATTTGTTCTTACTGGCAATGAAAAATACTGTAATTTCTCAGTTTACATTTTTGAATAGTTCTAGTACCATTAAAAGATTTGGGATTTTTGGTAACTTTTGTAATGATTCAGTGCTCATGATCTATACTTTTTTGGGGAAAAAAACCAACTGCTATCCCTTGATAAACAGGTTTGAGAAATCCACTGACCTGAATAATCTGAATTAATGTAATTCACACTGTTGCAATGGCAAGAATTCTAAATTAGTTCAATTATTTATTCCGCTTTAATAATGTAGATAGCAATCATGCTTCCTCAGTTTATCATTTTAAAGTGTCCTTGCCAGTCCTGTGATCGCCATAAGAATGATCAGAAAAGATTAAACCGGTCTTTTCTTTAGAAAATAAGAAACCTTGGAGATAATTTATTAGACAGAATAGATTTGTTTTTATTCTTCCACAAGATGTGGGCATTTAAGAGGGCAATTAAGAGTCAAACATAGTTCAGACCTGATTCAGCAGATTTCCTTCACTAAAGAACATTAATGAACCAGATGGGCTTTTACAGTCAACTATGTTACATGGTCACGATTAGACCAGCTTTTTTCTTAAACTCCAGATTTGTTACTAAATTAAGATTTCACCATCTGCCATGTTGGGATCCAGACCTCTGTCGCCAGAACATTAGCCTCAGTCTCTGAATGATTAATCAATGATGGTGCCGCTATGCCATTGCCACCTCCTATGAGACGTAGAGATATTATTCACTTGTGGGAGAATCTAAAACAGCAATTATAAACACAAGGTAGCTAAATACAGTAGAAAAATGAGAAATTTCTTTTTTGTTGTGTCTTTTGAATGTGAATTGATCTACCATATGTAAGAATTGAAGCAAATATTCAATACTTTCAAAAGGAAACTAAAGAGATAAGGGCATGGATGTTAACAGAGATGTACTGAATAATTGAGGTGAGGCTAATGGAGTAGTAGTGTACTTTGGTAGAGATTAACACCAGCATGGACTAATCAGGTGAATGACTGCTTCTATGCTAAATGTTCTGTCTAAGATGTTTTAGATGAACAAGGTAGTAAAGAAATTATGTACCAAATATTTTAGAACATACTAGTTTCAAGATCTTTTTACTGTTAGCTCTTTTCTTGTGACATGTTCACACTTTTTCAGGAGAATAGAATCTATTCCAAAAATTAGTTATCATTTAAGCTACATGTTCCTTGAATCCGAATCACTTCAAGTTTAATTTTATTTTTCTTTTCATTAAGGCTTCAAGCTCGGATTGCTCATCGTATTCAAGAGCTTGAAAACTTACCTGGTTCCTTACCTCCGGATTTACGCAATAAAGCTACTGTTGAGTTAAAAGCCCTTCGACTACTGAACTTCCAACGGCAGGTTTGTGTTCATACAGTAAAGGAAAAGTCACCTAATCCTGCCTGTTCTGACTTTTTTTTCCTTTTCAACTGTTTATTCAATATAATTTCACCAACTGTTCAGGCAATGTGTCCAGATCATTGCAAATCACTACCGTTAGGCTCATGTCTGTGTAGTGATGAGTCTTTAACCTGGAGGGGTTGCAGTGCAGTTTAGGCATTTGGCTAACTTGTGCTGAACCGCTGTGGTACAGTCTACTCATTGTGAGCGTTTACAATGCTAACGTGCATCATATTGTTACTAAGCTTGCAAGTGACTGACCTGGTGTAATGCAGCTCAGATACACTGACAACCTTAACTTTAGTTGCCAGTACTGATTTAAGCATCTTGTCAGCTTCAAATGCAAGCTGTAGTACAGGCCTGACTTGCGTACAACGTCTATTTTTCATACATTCCGAATATTGAACCAGTTAATCTTCAAATTTATATTAAGACCTTTAAGTCTTCCATGGCATTAGAATGGTTCTATATTTGTTTGTTATAGATTGCAACTGTATAAAGTATGATATTATATTTCTAACTGACAGACCAGTGAGAACTTGGGAAGGTGTAAAACTAACTAGATCACAAATAATCTAGGAACATTAAAACAGGAATCCACCATTCAATTCATGGAGCACTGCACTGACACACACACTCATACACACATACTCAGTGCACTGACAAACACACATATATACACACACAATCACTGCACAGACAAACACACGTATACACACACCCTGCCATTCAATTCGATCATGCTTGATCTTTTACCTCCATGCCATTTTCCTGTATTTAAAACAAAGACTGGGATAATAATTGATTTTCTTTTCCCCCTGAATAACAGCTGAGGCAAGAAGTGGTTGCCTGTATGCGACGTGACACCACTCTGGAGACAGCACTCAATGTGAAGGCCTACAAACGTAGTAAACGGCAATCATTAAGGGAGGCTCGAATCACCGAGAAGCTGGAGAAGCAGCAGAAGATTGAGCAAGAGCGCAAGCGCAGGCAGAAACACCAGGTATGCTCACTACTTTCTTTAAAATTTATAATTGATCCAACTGTATGGGTTAAGTAAGTAAAGGAAAGTAAAGCAGTTCTGAGGAAGGATCACTCGATCCAAATTATTAACTCTGATTTCTCTTCATAGATGCTGCACAACCTGCTGAGTTTTTCCAGCAATTTCTGTTTTTGTTGCTGGTTTGCAGCATCTGCAGTGCTTTTGGTTTTTAAAGGGAGATAGTCTCTGTCTACGTTTGCAAATACATACTTCTAATGCATGTGTGATCTGTACCACCTTTATTTGCATAAAATAAATTTTCAACCTAGCGCTTGTGGTATATGAGGTAAAAATTAAACTGAGAATTTCGAGTCCTTATAGCATTGTCCCACAAACTGGTAATACAATGAAGATAGACTTTTAATGTGCCTATCCTTTGGTTCCATTGTCAACTGCTAAGCAACAATGAATGATGAATTATGAAATGTTGAAAAGTTGTGGCTGAAACAGGTTTCAGTGAGGGCACCCTTGTCATAGAGTCCTCAAGATCTACAGCACAGAAAAAGACCCTCCAGTCCATCAATTCTGCACTGGTCAAAAAAAATCACCTGTGGAAGTTATGATACTTTGGATATTAGGAGTTGCACGAAGACTGAAAACTGGAGCCAAGTTAAATGCAGTTTTACAGTGTATACACCATAGATCAAGAAATGTTTAATAATCACCTCTTAAGGATTGCATAAATGTAGATCTGACCTCCTATAGTACCTCTAGAACAAATCCTTAGTTTTGCTGCTAATGTTGTCACAGTACTTATGAAGTAGGATTTGCAAACTGGTTTTTCTTTTATATTGGCTTTGTTTCGTGTGGTGATCTTCACTAATTGTGACAGGTTTCTTTTTTATACAATTGTTTACGTCAATACTAAGAAACTGCATGTTACTGCTTCTGGGTGCAGTGTTTAATAGACTTTGCTTTCCTGTTTCCATACCATGTCCTCCAGTAGTACTGTTAGACGTGTAAGGAATTCTGAGTGACATTCTTTGCTTACTCAAAACTAATGCACTGTGCAGATTGCAAACTTCTCTGAGCACTACTTTTTGGTCCATTGTCAGCTTACAGTTTAGAAATCCCAGAACTGTAATGAAGTTGGAAGTGGATAATTTATTTCGATGTGATACATTGCCAAACTTCCATGTGGCTGTGCAACTCCAGAGGGAACCTTGTCACTTGGCACTCATCCCATTGTTCTCCTTTGAAGCCCTGTACTGGCTCCATTTTCTGCTGGTCCCAATGTGTGTCTCTTCTAACCGGTCATGTTGTATTTCTACTTCACATATCCCAATTCACATCTCATCTCACTGCTTCCATTCTTTTGCTTTTCACACATTCCATTCTTTCCCCTCTCTTCTCATTCATCTCCTTTGTTTCCTTCTCCCTTCATACCTCCTATCTAAACTGTTGGCTCTTTTTTTATGACATGTTCACACTTTTTCTGGAGAATAGAATAAATGTAATTGAGCAGGGAGGATGCACATGGCTTGATTGAATATCTGAACTTGATCACAAGGAACGATAAAGATGCAAATAGTTATGAGTCTCATGATCTGGTGTTTTATCCATTCATCTAGATATCTTAAATTAATTGAGGTTTCCAGGCTGATGTTTATATTTCAGTCTGTACTAAAGGAAACTCTTTATGGACCTCGTGCTATACGTTATGTTGTATATGATATAATTGTAACATGATCCAAACCTAAACTGCATCATAATTGTGCCAGTCTGCATTTATTGTGTGTTCACTGATCAATTTTGTTCCAGACCAGAAAAAACAAAAGCTAATTCCTCTAATTTGCTCTTGATATGGTCTTGCTGGTTACGTCTAACTTTTGATACTGTTGTTATCAAGGGATTTGCTGACACTACACTTAAATACATTTCTTCAATAATTTATTTGTTTTAGGAGTATCTCAATAGTATACTGCAGCATGCTAAGGACTTCAAGGAATATCATCGTTCAGTTACTGGAAAAATTCAGAAACTTTCCAGAGCAATTGGTACTTGGCATGCCAACACTGAACGTGAGCAGAAGAAAGAAACAGAAAGGATTGAGAAAGAAAGAATGAGGCGGCTGATGGTAATGTTTAATGAGTTCTTCTGGTGATTGTATTATTCTGTTGCAGTAGAATCTCTTTAATTATACATGTTCAGAGCAGCAGAAATCTTGCGTAAAATAAGCATTTAAATGCAGAAACTGTTTGTCTATAGTTCTGATAACAGAAAAGAGGTTGAATTTAATTGCTGTAACAAGAGCTAATCTCATGCTGAGTTCTGAGGACCAAATTTAGAAAGCATCTGTGGCTACAGTTTTTTAAATATTGTATTGTAGTATCTACTTTATACATATTTTGGATGCTGTCTTTCATAATTACTTGTGAATGCTTTTTATTAATCTGTATTAATATTCTGTCATTTTAGTGCAAGTATGGCAAATTCAATAGCTGACCCCATCAAATTCTAATGTAAATTTTAAACAAAAAACAATTATCCAAATGTGGATTGTAGGAAAGATCATGAAATGCTTTATTCAAACATTTCTTTTTGGAGCTCTCGTCAGACAGAGAATTTGTGGTGACCTCCTCACCCATTTTGAAGCTAATTATATAATGGAATAACCAACACAGATTTCAAAAGGGAGGTCAAGCTTGACCAAATTTGTTGAACTTCTTTTGTAGAAATAACAACATTGACAAGACCAATACAATAGTGGTAAAAAGAAGTTTATTTTGAAAAAAACTTCTAATAAGATGTCTTCTGTCATGAGGTCTGAACATGTTAGCTTCAAGGTGACAAGCAGCAGAGCAATTTAATAAGCTGAAAACAAAGCAAGGGAGCCATGATCAAAGGTGTTTCCTTGTACTGCCAAAAGATGGGAAGTGGTGTTCCATGAAACTTGGTGTTAAAACTGCTGTTCATTATTCATACTAACAATCTGAAGGTGCAAAATCTGTGAATGGCACCAAATTGCAGAGTAGTTAACACAGGAAGAATGTTGCAGAATACAAGATGACATTAACATTGCAGAATGAATATGTAAGTTATTTGGCAAATGAACTGCAGTTTAGATGAGAGGAGGTGATACATTATGGCAGGATGAATATGGTGGCTGCGTGCTTTTGGTAAGTAAACAGAAGCAGTGGAACCTGGAGCACAGATATCCAATCACTGAAAAGACCAAAGAAAGCTAATGCTGTTTTAAAATGTATACCAACCACCAAGCTCCTTTGTAGTGGGACAGAACTGAAAGATGGACAAGTTAGGATAAAATATCAGTTAAATGATACTTAAGAGTATTGTGAGCCATTCTGATTAATTTTCATAAGGAGACAGAGGCATTGCTGAAGGTTTAAAAACATTACTAGAGTGATATCAGAGCCAAAAGGTTTAAACCTCGAGGATAGTCTTGGGCTTTTTCTCAGGAAAAGTAAGCTTGGATAATAATCTGACAACAGTCCTATTATGAATGTGTTTAATGGATTTGTGGTGAAGACTGCATTTGGAGACTGAAACTAGGGCCATGATTACAAAATAGCCACTAGTCGACTCTTCAGGAGAAACTCCTTTACTTTGGGAACAGTTAGAATGTGGACTTTGTATTACAGGGATTTGTTGAATTGATTTGCAATGTCAACGTGAAAGGAAAATTAGTATATTTTGATAAATTTCAATGCAGAAGGTTTGTATGGATCATATGTACTGGCATGGTCCTAATGTGCTGAATGTTTTTTTGTGTGTGATGTGAATGCTGCATGAGCTTTGTCAATTAACTTTTTAATTTTCCAAAAAACAGGCAGAAGATGAAGAAGGGTATCGTAAACTAATTGACCAGAAAAAAGATAAACGTCTAGCATACTTGCTTCAGCAAACAGATGAGTATGTTGCGAGCCTTACTAAACTGGTTTATGAACATAAGGCTGCCCAGGCTGCGAAAGAGAAGAAGAAAAAGAAGAAGAAAAAGAAGGTTTGTATTTTCAGTTAAAACCCAGTGCGAGTATGCAGTGTACATGGGCCATTTTCTGCAGTCATTTAACTTGAAGTATAAAGTTGATTTTTGTCCCTGTTTTTATCTCTGACTTCAGACAGAAATAGCAAGATGATGATTTCCTAGGAATTTGGAAAGTATCTGCTACAGTTTTGATTTTATTTTTTGCTGTAGTGATCCATGTTCCTTTTATTTTCCAATTTCATTCATTCATTCTTGTTCTTTTTGGTTCTTGATTGTTTCTCCTTTTACTCTCTTTCTTGTCTGAAGTCAGCGATGTGTAATGGAACATGAATTAGTAGGTGGCCATCTTGTATCTCCCCACCCAAGATACATTCTTTATGTAAGCTCAGATAACACATACATGTGACCTTTTTTGATGGGTGTATGGGAAGATTTTTCTTTTAATTCACTTGTGGGATGTGGGCATCACTGGCTGGGTCAGGATTTACTGTTTGTCACTACTGGCCCTTGAGAAGGTGGTGGGTGAGCTGCCTTCTTGAACAATAATAGAGTACTGCAGGGAAACCCAAACTAGGAATATTTCAAGAACAAAGATATATTCTTTACCTTCCAATGCTCTTCTCCATATGGTATTAGCCTTGACTAAGTAGTATGCTAGCCTGGTACTTAGTGCTGTATTGATGTAGATGCCTGTCTTATGAGTGAAATGTTAAACTGCAGCCATGTTATTTTGTCACGTGCATACAAAGATCACATGGCACTGCTCAAAGAATATCAGGGAACCTCTCTTTGGTGTGACATATTTATTACTCAATCAATTTAATGGGTTTTCTGATTGGCTTATTGTAAGAAGTTGTTGTGTGAAACTTGGCTGCCATGTTTCCTATGTTACAACAATGGCTGCACTTCGGAAGTATTTGATTAGCTGTAAAGTTCTATGGGCACCCATTTGCCGTTATAAGAGTGAATTCCTTCTGTTCCTTCTGGCTGTCTTGTTAATTTTCTTTTTTGTTATCTCACTATTGTTTTTTCTCAACACCATCTTCTCCAACAGTCTGAAGTGCTGCACAACGATATAAGAATTCACTGTACTTTCTAAGCTGCACTGTAGTTTTTATTTTTATTTTGAAATTGTTAATGGATAGCAGCAAATATTGTAAGAATAATGTTTGGCTTGTTTCCCTACTGTTGTTCCCGTTGAGGCAAATGTTATGGTCCCATGGTTCAAATTATCAAATGCTGCATTTCTTTATAATATCTCCATCTAAAAATCCCTTTTTTTCCAAAACCAACAGAAAACTGAAGAAGCTGCAGAAGGAGCAAGTACTACGCTTGCTCCTGATGGAGAGGTGAGTTGCCTGTGTCTCTGCTTACTGACTTTTTACAATGAGCTTTTATGTAATGCATAGAATATTAACATTTAATATGGCTAGGCAAGTACGTTTTTAGGTTTAGTTGTCAAATTGACATTTTGAGAGGAAATGCAAGCCATTGGTTTGTCAGTTCACTAACACTCCGTAGGAGTTTGTTTAGATATTGCTTTTAATCTTGGAGCCATCAGGATAAACAGAAGAATGCTAAATTTCAAACGGTCACAAAAATTATACTGCAAGAAAAAAGTGTACTTATTGGTTGACAAATTGACTTCGACTGAAGCATTGCTGTGGACAAAGAAATAGGGAAGTATAGACTCACCAAACTCCCAGGTAATTCACAAAAAGTGCAAGGCTTGAACATATTCCTTTTGTTTGCAATGAACAGGACCTTGAAACGAATGGTTATCACTTAGAGTCATAGAAATGTACATCACGGAAACAGTCCCTTCGGTCCAACTCGTCCATACCGACCAGATATCCCAACCCAATCTAGTCCCACCTGTCAGCACCTAACCCCTATCCCTCCAAACCCTTCCTATTCATCTACCCATCCAGATGCCTTTTAAATATTGCAATTGTACCAGCCTCCACCACTTCCTCTGGCAGCTCATTCTATACACGTACTACCTTCTGAGTGAAAAAGTTGCCTGTTAGGACTCTTTTATATCTTTCCCCTCTCATCCTAAACCTATGCCCCCTAGTTCTGGACTCCCCCCACCCCAGGGAAAAGATTTTGTCTATTTATCCCATCCACGCCCCTCATGATTTTATAAACTCTATAAGGTTACCTCTCAGCCTCCGACGCTCCAGGGAAAACAGCCCCAGCCTATTCCACCTTTCCCTATAGCTCAAATCCTCCAACCCTGGCAACATTCTTGTAAATCATTTCTGAACCCTTTCAAGTTTCACAACATCTTTCCAATAGGAAGGAGACCAGAATTGCACACAATGTTCCAACAGTGGCCTAACCAATGTCCTGTACAACTGCAACATGACCTCCCAACTCCTTTATTGGTCAGAATATTGAATGCAGGAAAGCATACCAAACGCCACCTTCACTATCCTATCTACCTGCAACTCCACTTTCAAGGAACTATGAACCTGCATTCCAAGGCCTCTTTGTTCAGCAACACTCCCTTGGACCTTAGCAGGTCTTATACATTTAATGGTAAGATTTGCTGTCCCAAAATGCAACACCTCACATTTATCTAGATTAAACTCCATCTGCCACTTCTCAGCCCATTGGCCATGATCAAGATCAGTTGTAATCTAAGGTGACCTCCTTCGCTGTCCACTATACCTCCAATTTTGGTGTCATCTGCAAACCTCCTAACTATACCTCTTATGCTCACATCCAAATCAGTTATATAAATTATGAAAAGTAGTGGACCTAGCACCGATCCTTATGCCGCTCCACTGATCACAGGTCTCCAGTCTGAACATTCCCCCACCACCCTCTGTCTTCTACCTTTGAGCCAGTTCTGTATCCAAATGGCGAGTTCTTTCTGTATTTCGTGAGATCTGATCTTGCTCACCAGTCTCCCATGGGGAACCTTGTCGAATGCCTTACTGAAGTCCATATAGATCACATCTACTGCTCTACTCTCATCAGTCCTCTTTGTTACTTCTTCAAAAGACTCAATCAAGTTTGTGAGACATGATTCCCTACGCATAAAGCCATGTTGACTATCCCTAATCGGTCCTTGCCTTTCCAAATACATGTACATCCTGTCCCTCAGGATTCTCTCCAAACAATTGCCCACAGTCAACGTCAGGCTCACCAGTCTATAGTTCCCTGGCTTGTTCTTACCACCTTAAACAGTGGCACCACGTTAGCCAGCCTCCAGTCTTCCAGCACCTCACCTGTGACTATTGATGATCCAAATATCTCAGCAAGGGGCCCAGCAATCACTTCCCACAGAGTTCTCGGGTACACCTGATCAGGTCCTGGGGATTTATCCACTTCTATGCATTTCAAGATATCAGCAGTGAAAATGAAACATGTTATTAGTTCACTGAGTGGGATATTGTGACACAGTGGTACTGATCCTATCTCTGGGCCAGAGGCCTGGGTTCAAAACCTACCTATCCAGAAATATCTGGACAAGTTGACTTAAAGATATCCGTGATTATTTGCAGAGTACTGCAAATGCTAGAAATCGGAAATAAAAACAAAGTGCTGGAGAAACTTAATGGGTCTAGCAGCAACTGTGAAGAAGGAAACAGTCAATATTGTGAGTCCACTGTGACTCTCTTCAGGGTCTTCAGCACTTCCTATTTTATTTCAGATATGCAGCATTCACATATTTTGCTTTTTTAATCTTATATTGGTTGTTCACGTTGTTTGTAACACTTGTCCAACAGGTTCTACCCAATCACAGAATCACGTTTTTAATGAACTGAACCCTTAACTCCTACCCTGTGCCGAGTTCAGTTATGATGTGGAGGTGCCATTGTTGGACTGGGGTGGACAAGGTCAAGAGTCACACAACACCAGGTTATTTGGAAGCACTTCACCTGACAGAGGGGCAGCGCTCCGAAAGCTTGTGATTTCAAATAAACCTGTTGGACTATAACCTGTGTTGTGTGAGTTCTGACCTAGTTCTGCTATGTGGTTGATAGATTCACAGTCTTTGAATCTGCAGCTACTTGTAAGGATTTCCTTATGCACAGTGTATTCCGATTCATTTTTGAGGTAGAACACTGTCTTTCCTGGATGTCATAGTCAAGAAACCCACTAATGTGTTCTTCACTGCTGTCCACCGAAAAGCCATATTCACCAGTTAATGTATATTTTGGGATAGCCTCATGCATTATCAAGATTGGCTTTATCAACAGTCTTAGTGCTCTGGTTATTTACTCACATTGAATGCTTGACTCCTGTAACAAGCTTATCAAAGCCATTCTGGGGTTACTGACTATCCTATAAAATTATTGTTTACACAGTATCTTGCAGACTGTCAAACAAACTAAAGGGCATCGATGCGAGACATGAAAATGCTCACTTGCCTTAAATTAGCTAGAAAAGTAAAGTTTCTCAAAGATGTGAACAGCAGGTTGAGCAAGCTGTTCTGTGCAATGGCTTTTCACGTGGTATTTCAATGAACAGGCTATACCTCCAGTCCAAAAAACAGCTATCATGTAGTTAAGTATAAATTTCAGTGCCAGTACAACGCCAGCCATATATGTCCAATTGATTTGGCTGATCAACTTAACACCGCATACTCCATTGATCCTTGCTTGGGTACAGCACAGATTACACAACTGGGCTACACTTCCAAAATCCAAAACAAATCATTTGCTGTTGGATGTGATTCTGTGATGGGGCAGTATTTAATGAATAATCTTGAGTGACTTAGTTCAGCTATCAGGACAAGTTAAGATAATTTGATGAATTTGTAATATAGCTCATTTATGCTTACTAAAAATAATGTTCATATGCTGGGTCCTGTTTCCTGCAAACAAAAAGAATACGTTCAAGCTTTGTGCCTTTGATCTTCCTCAGGTTTTGTGAAATCCATAGTTTTTCACTTGTTTACTTTGTGGCGTTGCCTCAGATAGCCAGAGTTGTATCACCAATGAATTAGCCCCTTTACTCCTGAATTACAAGTTATTGGATGGTTTGAAATTGGACTTTGTTTTTGTTTGCCTTGACGAGTGAAGTCAAAACAGAAAAAGCTTTTTGAGGACCTATCTCTCTCCAGCACATCTTTAGATGGCACAATTGTAAGGGTTCTTGCTGAGAAATATTGGCCCATTTTAATATGAATCAGAGTAACAACAAGACCTCAGTCGATGTCATTTGAGGGAGGAAAATCCACCAGGTTGATGTTTGCTTTGTTGCCACATGCCCAGCCTATGCAACAACCGTTTCTGAATCAAGACTCTGTTTAGCGAAGTAGTCTTTCCTTGATTTCTTCAAAGCTGGGTCAGTGTTTTTTTCCCTTCGATGATATGGAAGCTATTTGGCTGCTATTTCTGACAGTGGCCAATCTGTTGGGGGAAAGGAATATTATATCAAACATCTGTAGGTGCAACAAACATTCTCCCTTAATTTTGGAGCAAGAAATGATTCCTAGACAATTGTTCAACTTACAGCCTGTGCAGCATATTTAAAGTTGCTAAACCTAGATATAGATCAGTTATTGTAAATATTCTGTGTATGGTCATGACAAGACCATTACTAGTTAAAGAGGAGAAAAATGTTTGAACACAGATCGGGCAGAATGATCATTTATTTTTCAGATTTTCCTATACATTATCGTGAATGCATCATTTTCCAATCTCAAAAGTTTTTTTTAACTGCAATATTCTCAACAGTTACCATCCTGTTCATAAAGCTGCCATTTTTTTGACATTTATGCTGTTGCTGTACATGTGAAATTGCATTGTAAAATGGGTAGCACTGAGGAAATTTACATTGCATAAATTTGAGTTGGATTTGAACCGAGGAGTGAAGGGGAAAAAAATTGCATTGTAGCATGTTATGAATAAAACTGTTTGCATTCATGTATCAATCGAATTAATTTATTATGTGAATTAGTATGCATTTCTTTGATCAGTCAGCAGTGCAGTGTACTTTAATACATGGGTTTTAGCATCCAGGCATGATCCCAAAAATGAAAAAATGTATTGGAAATTTCCTAATAATGTTTTATCTGGTTTGTGCAGTCCCTTTATTGATTTGTATTTATAAAATAAAACTTTTATATTTGTTTAAGCTTTTGGATGAAAGCAGCCAGATGAGTGATTTGCCAGTCAAAGTTATTCATGTTGAAACTGGAAAAGTTCTTCAGGGAGCTGATGCTCCAAAAGCAGTCCAACTAGATACATGGTTGGAAATGAACCCTGGGTAAGTAAATTTTATTTGCATTTTCTTAATTGTTAGGGGCAGTTCTGTGAATTGAGAGGGGCAAAAACTCTTGTCATGCTTTCTGACACAAAATATGGTCATAAAGATTGTTATTTACAGTTGTATTTGCCTTGGAGCTTGAGATGCCACCCTTCTGATGCAATGTAACACCTTTTTCCTGCTGCTGACATGTGAGACTTGCTGAGTCTGGTCGCCAGCAATAAGCTAAAGGGTTGGGCAGAAAATAAAGGAAGAAAACATAGGTGTATTTATTTTTAAGTAATAGTGTTTCTTTTTCCTCCGGTAATCACTGAGAGCATCAGTTTGGAACCTTACTTGTGCCCATCATCAATCTGTGCTCTCTCCATCTTGGAAATCCTGATCAGCGCATTCTTTTTTCTTTTTTTGTTCCTTGGCAACAGTATCAATTGTTCTGGCCCCCTCTCACCCAACAGTGTACCCCTCATGCTTCCCCAATATAAATTGTCCTAGCCCTTTCTCACCCAACAACGTATCCTTTTATGCTATTCCATCTACAACTGCTATTGCTGTGATGCCGCACCTAATATCTCTCTTTGATTTCTACAGACATACCGAGAATTGGTGCACAATTTGATTTGATTTATTATTGTCACATGTAGTGAGATAAAGTGAAAAGCATTGTTTTGCGTGCTATACAGGCATATCCTACCTTCTATAAGTACGTCAGGATAATAGAACAGAAGACAGAATATACTGTTATAGCTATAGAGAAGGTGCAGAGAAAGACAATGCTAATATGAGAGGTCTGTTCATATGTCTGTTAAGAGCAGGGAAGAAGCTGTCCAGCTATTCAGCCCTTTGAGCCTGCTTTGGCATTTGTTGTCAGATGTTGTTATGGGATAAGTTTTTCTACAAAAACATAAGATAAAATTAGTGCTAACTTAGCAGGGAATTAGTTTAAAGTCAGCTCGTATTGATTTGTGAATGACAACGTTAATTACAAATGTAAGGTTTTTCTGATTATCTCAGTAAAATATGTAGATAAAAGCTGAAGATTCTTGCTTTCTATTTATATGTTTGGGTTGGTGATGTCATTTCCTGTGGTGAAGTCACTTCCTGTTCCTTTTCTCAGGGGCTGGTAGATGGGGTCTAACTCTGTTTGTTGATAGAGTTCTGATTGGAATGCCAT
>NC_057711.1:131970081-132039396 GCF_004010195.1 Chiloscyllium plagiosum
GGAACAGGATGGATGTATTGTCCCAGTCAAAGTAGTGTCCTTCCTCATCCGTATGTGAGGATACTAGTGAGAGACGGTCATGTCTTTTTGTGGAATTTCAAATTAAGTATGAAAGAGAGGTAGTTCATTCTGAAGCAAGGGCATTAAATTTAAATAAGGGAGGTTACTTGGAGGCCAAGACCCTCTGAAGCTTGTTTCACATTTTAACGAGAGGCAGGCAGATTGTCACACACGACATTGAACTGTCAAGGGTATGGGCGTGCTGCTGTGTGGCACTGTTCTTTACACTTAAAGCACACTGCATGTAACTCAAGCAAGTTAGCATGTCTGAAAGTCAAAGGGAAGCCTTGCTTAGTGAGATTTAAGGGGGATTATAGTCAGGCAGGTGGACTGACACATTCTGATAGGAGACCCATCTGATTTCAGCCCAGGAGTGGTTGGCCACAGTCATTCGGGCCCTTGGTCATATCAGAGTCTGGGATCTATGTTTTTGAAGTCTAGGAATTGGGCCAAGATCGCACCTTGCAGGTCAAATACAAACCAGGCAAAAGTAAGGACTGCAGATGCTGGAGACTAGAGTCGAAGAGTGTGTTTCTGGAAAAGCACAGCAGGTCAGGCAGCATCTGAGGAGTAGGAAAATTAACGTTTCGGGCAAAAGCCCTTCATCAAGAATAAGGCCTGCAAATAAAAACCAGTCCAGTGATAATGGCTGTGTCAGTTGGGGAGCTATGGCAACATGAGGGAGTGGGCCATTTGAATATAGTGGAAGCTGATCAAGGAACAGTTTGTAGTGAAGAGAAGAGGTAGTGTAGTTAGTGAGTCGGAGGCACAGAGAGCAGGAATGGTGAGTAATTTGAGGTGGTGAGTTCGGTGGACATGATTCATGTAATACTGAAAGTTGTAGTCTGTGAGCCTTGGTGAGATGAGAGTGTAGTGGCTGGGTTAGTGTGAATTTGCATTTCACTCTGCTCTCCTTGTCTCCGTTGGCTAAGCCTCGTGTTATGGTTTCCTTTGCTGGTCAGCACTGGTTCACCCCACTGTCTAATCTGTTACTACCTCTACAACCCTGTTGACAAATCAAGGAGCTCATCTGCTTTTCTGGATCTTTCCTTTGGGATAACTTGCTGGCTTTCAGTATCTGAAGTGGTATCCAGCTGGAGCTTAAACATGCACTAACGGTGTGAAAGTTGCAGCAGGAGTGAGCACCTCTGCTTCTCCTGCAACATGATCCCATGGGATAGGTGCTAAAGAAGCCAGGTGATTTAAGCTGAAGAGCAGAGATTGTATGAAAAAAGTCACCATGGGTTGTGACCAACCAGTCACCATGAATCTCACACAAGTGATTTTACCGAAAATGGGAAAATT
The DNA here is from genome assembly GCF_004010195.1 of Chiloscyllium plagiosum. Taxonomy (NCBI): domain Eukaryota; kingdom Metazoa; phylum Chordata; class Chondrichthyes; order Orectolobiformes; family Hemiscylliidae; genus Chiloscyllium; species Chiloscyllium plagiosum. The sequence goes on from NC_057711.1 coordinate 131,971,447, forward strand.
CAGCCTCTCAATTATTTCTCACCACAGAGAAATGTAAACAAATATGAATAGGATTTGTGTCAAAAAATGGCCCAATTTATTGTGATACATTTAGTTCCAGAACGTATTTAAACTAGTAAACAAAGTAGCTCCCCTCCTTTTGATTATAAGTGTGGGCAAAAAAAAATCAAAAGCTGTTTTTATGCTTTGAAAAGAAAACCAAAGGCTGTTGTTCAGGTTATCCATAACTCATCTTCATTTTTGTAAGCTTTGTCAGGATTTGCATTTGAAGTGGTATACAATTAGTTATGTTGAATATTTTAATACTAATGATAACCTCATGACTTTTAACCTCCTTAGGTATGAAGTAGCTCCAAGATCAGACAGTGAGGAGAGTGGATCAGAGTATGAAGAGGAGGTATGTGCTTTATTTTAATTTTTGACATATATTAGCTTTTTGGTCTTCTCTTTTGGAAGTCTTTCCCCTCTCTTCTGATTAGTATGAACTTCTTGAGATTCATTTGCTTAGAAATACCTCTCTCAAATCACCACGATCCCTCTGAGAGTCTTTGTATTGGCATCAATAAACTATTTAATTTGGAAGATGTCATGATAAAAGCTGATCTGTTCTCCACTTGCAGCCACAAACCTGAATGAATAGCAGGGATTACTACATAACCGTCACAAATAGGAACCTGTTTCCCTCCTAGATCTAGAATGCTGAGAGTAATTGTAGTGCTTTCCAGGTTTTCATTGTTAGACTATTCCAAGCTGGTTGATGTCAAAGTTCAATTTTTTTATTGTAAACCTATTGTTAGTGACATTTATTAGTATCGTTGCTGAAAGTGTTCATATTATGGTTTCAAGCTTTTCCATTTGGCTGGTAGTTAATCTTTTTTTTGAGAAAAATTTGCTTTTAGCTTATTTTGACACTTATATGTGAGGATAGATCCCAGTGCGTGTTGGTTTTTCTTTGATGCCTTCGGAATGTTTTTTGGCATTCACTGTTATTGGGACCTCCCAAACAATACTGACACCACAAGTGGCTCAAGAATAAGATCAACACCACTATCTTGAGGACAGTTGGGGATGGGTAATTAATGCTGGCCTCGCCAGTGATTTACACATATACATGAATGGAAAAAACCCAAAGACTTGCTTAGGGCAGTCTGTTCAATTGTGAGATTAGAAGATCTCTTTTATGCACAATTAATGTAGTCCTTTCATTTGAAAAAATCCAAAATAATCTTTTTTAGATAAAGCAATATGCTACAGAAGGCCCACTTTTACTTCTCCAAGGCCTCTTTAACAACTGTTAACAACTGTGACTTCTATTACTCAGGATTTATTTTCCGGCTGCTCACCAATTTTGAGGTTAAGTACGATTAGAAGTAACAGTATCGGCTGAAGATGGTTTCAGATGGTGGTTTTATAAAGCATGTTGAACCAGTGACCAGAAGATTCTCAATGCTGGATGTAGGTTTGCTCGCTGAGCTGGGAGGTTAGTTTTCAGACGTTTCGTCACCATACTCGGTAACATCTTCAGTGAGCCTCCGAATAAAGCACTGGTGGTACAGCCCGCTTTCTATTTATATGTTTGAGTTTCCTTAAGTTATATATAAACATATAAATAGAAAGTGGGCTACATCACCTGTGCTTCATTCGGAGGCTCATTGAAGATGTTACCCAGTATGGTGAGAAAACATCTGAAAATGAACCTTCCAGTTCAGCGATCAAACTTACATCCAGAACCTCAACCTGAGCTACAAATATTCTCAAAGCTCCCATTCTCAGTGCTGTTTAAATTGAGGAGCAGTTATCTTGACTTGTGCATCAAAACTTACTGGAAGACAGGACTTAATTTACTTGGATGACAAAGCACTGCTGTGACCTTATCTTTCTAGTACTTCTACTTACTGGCCTGGGGTTTTGCTGGTTTCTTTGATGTAATTCACTTGAAATTAGTGTAACCAATGGAAAACGTTGCAAGCTTTTTTGTGTTAATTGCATCCAGCATAATTAGATTTTCTGCAATCTTTTGAGACTGATTTCCTTCTTCAAAATAAAGGTGTTAAATGCTTGCTCTGCCATTAAAACTGGTCACTTGCCTAAGAAGAAGTAATCACCATTTGGCATTTTGACTAATTATATTGAATATCCAGAAGGCTCTTAAAAATGTTTATTTTTATCGTTAATGTACTAATACAAATATTGAGTGATATGGCTTATGACAAATCCATTTTCAGTTGCATTAAACTGCAGCATGTTAACCCACTCAAATGTATTGTGGAATTTTGAAAGCAATATTGAAAACAAAATACAACTTTTAAAGTATGTCCAATTCGCTTATTAGATTGCAGCTTTTATGTTTAATGATGTTCAGTGAGTTTGAGGGTAGCCTAAATAAAACTTAATCAAACCAGCACTGTTTTTAGCCCAAAATGGAAACTCTTTCCCAAATTCTTCTGAAAACCGATACATCACTAAATGGGATAAGTTGATTGATTATTGTCCTTCATGTCTATTCAGGCAGATCTCTTTTTTTTTTTCCCCTGTTGAAAGTTTGTATGCTTTTGGAAACCTGTGGAACGTGCTTATCCTGGATTGATCTGTCTTGTTCAATTTCCAGTTATAATCAAATTTAAGTATGTTTTCCCACTGGCTTTTCAAAAGCTCATCAACAAAATTTTGTTGATTTCTTTTTCACCATCCTTATTTCCCTATTTATGGATCACAGACATATTTGGTATTACGTAAAAAATATTGATGAGGAATATTACTTTGTGCTTGTGTCTAAAATGATATTGAAAACATATCAACACAAAAACAAAAGATAGTTATTTGTAAATTTGAATTTTGAAGAGCTGACCTACAAATGGCTGTAGTTGTGAGATTTATTGGAAATTTTAAATATTTGGGAGTTATTTTTTCCTTGATATTCTTAAAAATCAAAGAATATGGAGCAAAGTTACCAACCGAGATAAGAGCAGAATAAAGCCATTCAACTCCACTGAGTCCACTTCATCATTCAGTTAGATCATGGTTAAGCTGATCATCCTCAACACTAAATTCTTGTATATTTTTTCCCGTAACCCTTGCTTCCCTTGCTGATTAAAAGTCAGCTTTGAGTAGACTTAACACAGCTTGCCAGTCCTCATGGTAAAGAATTCCACAGATTCACTGTCCTCAGAAGAAATTCTTCTCCATCTCTATTTTAAATAGGCAATCCCTTATTCTGTGATTATGCCCTCTGGTCCCAGACACTGTCACAAAGGGAAACAATCTTTCCGTATCGAATCTGTCAAGTCCCTAAAAATCTTGTATGTTTCAGAAAGGTTGTTTCTCATCTTTCTGAACTCCAGGGAATACAGGTCCAAGCTGTTCAACCTCTCCTCATTAGACAATCCCTCCATACTCAGATCAAAACGTAGTAAACCTTCTCTGGACTGCATTCACTGCCAATATATCTTGTCTCGATAAGGGAGCTAAAACTGTTCACTATATTCCAGCTGTGGTCTGAATAGTGCCTTGTGTAGTTTCAGCAACTCTTCCTACCATTCTAGTCCATTCCCTTTGTAAGGGAGGCCAATGTTCCTTTTGATGTCCTTATTACCTACTGAATTTATATGCTGGCTTCTTGTGATTTACACATGAGGTCTTCCAAATCTCATTGCAGTGTTTCTTCATTTAAATAATATTCAGCTTCTCTGTTCTCCGTGTCAGTCTATTTCCCACATTTTATTCCATCTGCCAAGTCTATTTGCCTATTCATTTTAGCATCCCTGTCTACATCCCTTTACAGACACTGTCATCCTCAACACTTGCTGACCCACTTAGTCTTGTTTCATTCTCAAGGTGGCTGTTTTACATTCATTTTCCTCATCTAAGTCATTAATATATATAGTCAATAACTGTGGCCCCAGCACGGATTACTGTGGCACTCCAGGTTACAAGTTGCTATCTTGAAAGTGCCTCCCTTATACCAACTCCTGTCTTCTATTACAAAAACAGAAATTGCTGGAATAACTCAGCAAGTCTGGCAGCATTTGTAGGGAGAAAGCAGAGTTCATGGTTCGAGTCAGGTCACTCTTCATCCGAACTAGGCATCAGTGGTTTCTCCCATAGTTTTTTTTGTTTCAAATCTCCAGCATCCGCAGTTCTTTGTTTTATTCCGTCTCCAACACCATGAGCACTTATTCAGTAGCCTAATGTGGGGTACCTGCTGAAGAGTCAGCTAGACTCAAAACGTTAGCTTGCTTTCTCTCCATGGATGCTGCCTGACCTGCTGTGATCGCCAGCATTTCTTGTTTTCAGTATCTTCTCAGAGATGTCTCTCTATCCTGCTTGTTACCACCTCAAAGAGTTTTAATAATTTTGTCAGGCATGGGATTTCCCCTGTTGTGAAAGTTCGATGGATGAGATTGAGATTCAGGTCAGCCAATATCTTAATTGAATGATGAACTGGCATATAGGCTTTTTCTGGCAATACATAAGCCACTTGCATGCCGCATGAGAAGTCAACCTTGGCTGATTGGTATTTTTCTTTGTGAATATCTGGCATGAGAGCAAGGATTTCTGGATAGGACATTGTTTATCTGAAAGCTGTAATGTCACATCATATTGCATCGGAGCTCCACTGTGTTTTATTTTAATAAAATTCTGCAACCTATTAAGTTAAATGTGTTCTATTACTTTGTGTTCGAGTTTATTGTTAAATGAACATAAAGACTCCTGGTTGACTGTTTTATGAATTCTGTATTTATGATGTAATTCTTCAGTATGTCCTTTGTTTGTTTCATCCCAGTGCTAGTGCACTGAGGCAAAAAATATTCCCATTGATGTAATGTCTCCATGCATTGTTTGTTCAAGTGTAAGGCTTGTTGGATTTTTGTTTTTGAGGAGGAAGATGAAGAAGCCCCAGTTGCACCTGATAGTGAAGAAAAGAAGATTATCGTTCCTAATATTGAAGATGTATCTGACTTCTTTGCGAAGCAAATAATTGAGTATGTATTAAAATATTTGATCTTGGATTACAAGTTTAATTTTCAAGGAATTGCTACAGGGAAACTTGCAATTTGAGTCTGCATCTAAACACAACAAAGTCAAATGTTTTATTAACTAGAACATATCCACTTGTACTTCCTATCTATCATGACCATTTTAATTCAAATAAGATCCTAAATCCTTTTTCCATCATAACGACGACCATTTAGCTCAAATGTGATAATTTTAAAAGAAGCCAATAATTGCACCTGAAGTAAGAGAAAATGTCTAAAATAGCAAGAAGTTAACAGGACCAAAAATTGTCAAACACCTAAGGAAAACAAAGCAATGCTTGCATTGTTCTTCATAATAGGTACAACGTATCAGTGTGAGTGTGTCTGTCGAATGTAAGTGCCATCGAGTGGTGGAAGTGTGAAGTTGCAAGCATCACTAAGACCTCCTGTACTGCATTAAATGCCCCGCAGGAAAATTAGCTTTATCTATAAATCCTTCAGTGTCTGAAAAGGTTTACTTTATCAGACTGAGACCCTTTTGCCACATTATTTCAGTCTTAACTGCAAGAGCAGGATATTTTGGGATGTGGGGCTTTTCATCCTGACACTGGAGAAGTTAGCACAACCCTGCTGATCATGGTAGCTCCACAGACGCTTAATGCTCCAGGAAGCATCCAAGAAATCAATTTTGCCGTCTGGCACAAACTTAAATCTTGGCTTTGATTCTATCCTCCTCAACAATGTTGGGCTTACCCAGAATGTTGCAGTAGCACTTTCCTATTTAATCCCAATTTTAAATTCTGTCCAGGGATTTGGAAGCTAATGGCCTCATGCCTGGAGGTGGGAGCAAGAGCCGTGTGATCAGATGTAAAGATCAAATCAGAAACCTCATTGCCTTCCAGACTCCCTGCAATGTAGTTCAGTGCTGAAAGGCTTAAGGATGGCTTCCCTGCCCAGTTGCTTTTGCTTGCGGTTATACATTATCTAATATTTTAACCAATAATAAGTCGAGAGTCAGGTCAAGTGGAGCCCTGGCTGTTAGATCTAGTGCCTGACCAAGTGGGGTTATCCCTCCTCACTGGGCATTCCTTGTATAATGGCAATACCAGCCAGTGGAATTGAATGGTCACAGAGAACTATCTTTGTGTTACAAATTGGTCCCTAATTTCCCCTCCTTGCTCACTCAAGTGCTTCCTTGTAAGGGCCTGGCAAAACCACCCTACTTGCATCTCTTAGGTTCCACTGGTAGGCCACAACCTTTGTTCTGCAGTGGCCGCCAATCCCAGTTGCACAGAAGATACTGGAGAACGATCCTGCCTCTGATGGATCGCCACCATATCTTGGGTACAGTGCATTTATACTACTGCAGGATTTCAGGGGTGAGTGGTGATACAGTCATTTCACAAGATCTGTGGAGCCCAAAAAGTCATCAAGTAAGTCCCTGATCAGGATTACATCCCATCTGATTTCTCAGAAATTGCCATGGAGGAGTTGTTAATTGTTTTATCCCTGATGGACCAGCCCTCTGATCTGACCATGAAATTCCACGTCATACATCTCTAACACACATACTGCTGCTTTCTGCCCTTGTCCTAAAACATTTACCACTAAAACTATTATTTGTGCATTTGTCAGTACCTGATTTTTAACAACTAACCTATTGTTCCTGCTCAATCTCTCATTCACCCTTCTGTGTAAAATCAACTCATCTGAAACTCCGTTGCCCAGGTCCTGTTCACCTGGGATTCCTGTCATTTCATGTTGGTTCCTGGTGCCCTGAGAGCTCTATTTGAAAATCTTCAATCTATTGTTTAAATTCCTCTCATATTTTACATCTGACTTTTGCGATGCTTTTTTAAAGGCAAGATTTTGTTCTGTACTTCTGATATTAATCTGAGCATAATTTGATATACTTCTGAAGGATTTCTTCGGAGTTGCTAGTTGAGAGGTGAGTTTGGAAGAGCCTGTTGTATTGTTACATAAAAATAAAATTATTTCCTTCTCTCTGCTCTACCACTATTGCCTTTTACTACAATCTGTAAGGAATAGTTAATAGATAGAATTAAGAAATTAAAAGTTTGTTCCTGGCTAATTAAAATTTCTGTTTGCAAACTTTGGCTCTAGAATTCCACAGTCCACTATCCTGGTGGCTTCACTAGGACCATACTTTTTCAGTATGGCACTGTGTCAGTTTTTGAGAGATCAGTGGGAAGGCAACTTGCTTGGAGCCAGTGAAATAGTAGTGTTACTTGGAACCTCCATCTTTTGAAGAGTAATGAGAAAATTACACAGGATTACAAACGGCTACATCGACATTCTGTAGAAGTAGCATTTGCTCTGTTTCACTTGAGGAAGAACACTAGTTCTGGATTTTCCAATAAGTAGATAACTGTCTTGTTTCAAGGGCTATTTTGCATAAATGGGCAGGTATGATTGTTATCTTTTTGATTTTAGATGTGCTAAACAAGATGTTGATGATGAGTACAGCATGCGAGCTGGAATGAAAGGTTCACAGTCATATTATGCAGTGGCACATGCTGTCACGGAAAGGGTAGAGAAGCAATCAGCTTTGTTGATCAATGGATCACTTAAACAGTACCAGGTAAGTGCAGAGATGAGAATATTCAAAGGATCAGATTTTCCAGTCTGGATCAGTAAACCTATTGCCAATCCTAATGGAACAAAAGAATAGACGTTTGCATTTTGATCAGTTCTGCCCTCAAATTTCCTGGCCAGAAGATTTTCATTCCTTGGCAGCAAAGAATTCTCCAGGAATGTTTGCAGCCAGCTGTGGAGTGGATCAGTGTGAAAATCATGCCTTTTTTTTATCATCAGATACCCTATTCTGTTATTTCAAAGGTTCTTTGTCACTTTGAAAACTACAGAAAATATGTGAGGAAGTTTGCCAGTGGAGGGATACCATTTTAAGAGTGAAATGAGGAGAAATTTCTTCTGTCTGAGAATTGAGTGTCTTTGGAACTCCTTGCCATAGAGATAGATTTGATTAGATTCCCTACAGTGTAGAAACAGGCCCTTTGGCACAACATGTCCACACCGACCCTCCGAAGAGTAACCCACCCAGTCCTATTTCCCTCTGACTAATGCACCTAATACTATGGACAATTTTAGTATGGCCAATTCACCTGCCCTGCACATTTTTGGACTGTGGGAGGAAACCGGACCATCCGGAGGAAACCCACACAGGCACTGGGAGAATGCACAAACTCCACACAGACTGTCGACCGAGGCTGGAATTGAACCTGGGATCCTGGTGCTGTGAGGCAGCAGTGCTAACCACTGAGCCACCGTGCCACTCATAATAGGAATAGAGTCCTTGTGTACCTTTTAAGGCTGAGATAGATTATTGATCAGTTGGGGGAATCCAGAATGGTAGAGAAAAGGACAGGAAACTGGACACGAGTGTGGGATCGACCATGATCCTATTGAATGGAGGAGCAGCCTTGAGGGGCCGAAAGAGCATACTAAATAGGAACAGGAATAGGCCTTATGGGTGTTGGCTAGGAGTGGCAGTAAGACAGGGAGTGCGGGATTAGGGTAGATTGAAGAGTTACATTGTGGGTTGTCTGATCTCTGACAAGGGGCTGGCCTGTGGTGGTAAATTTGTATCATGTGCAGTGCAGAGTCACATGACAAGTCTGATGGTCAGGGTTGGTGTGTTGAGAAGGGGATTAATGGAGGACAGGGGTCAGGTAGGGATCTAGTTTAATAGTTACCCAGGTGTTAAAGCAGATTTTCAATCCTCTAACCTTTCCTGAGTTATCAATTAAGCTTAAATCAGAATAATCTGAAATCTCTGAATGTAACTCCGAGTTGTACATTTTTTTGAAGGGTTCCACATCCTAGATTGTCGGAAGGAAATTTCCATTTGCTAAGTAATTCCATGGAAACAACTGCATCTGGATTTCCATGTAATCCTGATGCTGAATTCCAGTCCACACTGCTGTAACAGCTATTTCCCCATTGGAATTTCTGAGCCATTATGTTTGAATAGTTTCAGCAAGTCATTATGGTAATAGTTTTTGATTTAGTGTTTTTTATCCCCCTCTGAATAAATTAAATATGCATTACTTTGAAGGATGAAACTCAGCAGTAATATTCTGTTCCTCACTTAAAATTAAATGTTTAAGCAAGTGGATAAATGCCTCTTGCAAGCTGGAATAGTCTCAGTCTTTACTGTTTAGGCCATTGTGTCAACAATGACTATTCAAAAAGGATAGAAATGGCTATTGTACAGGGGTTACATTTTTTTATAGAATCCCTAGTTTGTGGAAACAGGCCATTTAGCCCAACACGTTCACACTGACCCTCTGAAGAGTAATCCACCGAGACCCTTTCCCCTACCCTATTTGTCTATATTTATCCCGAACTAATGCACCTAACCTACATATCCCTGAATACTATGGGCAACCGAGCATGGCCGATTCATCTAACCTGCACGTCTTTGGACTGTGGAGGAACCCGGAGGAAACCCACACAGACACTGGGAGAATGTGCAAACTCCACACAAAGTTGCCTGAGGATGGAATCGAACCCGGGTCCCTGGCGCTGTGAGGAAGCAGTGCTAACCACTGAGTCACCGTGCCATCCCTGTGTGTGATGACATTATGATACAACAGATGTCAGTATTAACAAGGGGGTGAATATTGAGGAACAGTACTCAGCAGTATAATATTATTTATTTCAGAACTGTGTATACCATCTTATTACTTCCAATAAATATATATAACACTAAAGTATTGTTTTATGTCTTAGAGGTAATTAACTTGAAGTGACCCCATAGATAGGTTGTTTTTAAGATCTAAATTATAGAATATATTGCAAACATTTATAGTGTGATGTGTAAGGATGTTGAATCCCTCTATTTTGACCATAAGAAATAGGGACAGGAGTAGGCCATTCAGCCCCTCGAGTCAGCTCTGCCATTCACCAGAATAATGGCTGATCCGACAGCACTCTTCATGTCTACTTTCCTGTCCTTTCCCCTTGATTTCTTCTACTGATCAAGAATCCATCTATGTTAAAGCATATTTTAACCAGGTTTTCCCAATCTAAACTATAGAATCTCAGTTAAGCGGAGGTGAAATTACAGTTATTATTATCGTTATATATTAATCTAGCTTGTATGGCATTGGCTTTATGATGTTAACAAAGGTCTGCAGCCTTTAAATGTCATCCAGATCTTGGTGGAGAGAGGCTGTATACTGCTACTTCCAGGAGTCTTGACAAAGGAAAACTTGAAAGAATTCATTATTTTGTCATCGATGAGATGGGCCAAGGAAATTTTGCCCTACTTCATCTACGTTTTTAGATTAGTTTAAAACAAATTCTCAATGCCCAAGAAACAAACTGCATTCTGTGAATTTCATTGGTTAAGGTTTACAAACAGCTTTGCAATTCTAAATCTGTATGTATGAGCTTGGGTATAACCCTTGTAAAGTTCACGATGGTAGTTTTAAACTACCATGTAAGTATAATGTATATGGTCAAAGTTGAAATGTTAACTTATAAAATTTTGTACCATAAGTACGTTTTTTTTTATCACAAATTTTAGCTTCAAGGGCTTGAGTGGCTGGTTTCTCTTTACAATAACAATCTGAATGGAATTCTGGCTGATGAGATGGGACTTGGAAAGACAATCCAGACTATTGCACTCATCACCTATCTGATGGAACACAAGAGACTAAATGGACCTTATCTCATTATTGTACCCCTCTCGTAAGTCTGATAAAAGTATTGTGCTGTGGGTGTTTATTTTGGTCTAAGTGTGAACTGATTTTATATTTTTGATTAGTTGGTCACGAGTTGTACTTGATTACTGTGGGGAATGACCTACTTTAAGCCACTTGCCCTCTGCCTTGTGGAACTGGTCACTTCACTACAACAACAAAACTGTACGTTATTTTCTAACTATGACCTAATTTGGTCAAGGGCAATGGTTATCATCTCTTTGTTTGAAGTTGCTGGCTATAAAACGTAAACTTACAATTTTTTATTATAATTCATATAATTTTGTGTACAGTGAAATGGAGTGTATGGAGTGTAATCCCCAGTGTTGCAGAGGAAAAAATGCACAATAGTTATTTTCACTGGACTTAGATGCTGTCACACCTGCAGAATTTCTCTAGAAATTTCCAGCATCTGCAGTTTTTACATGTCACATCTTTGTTTTACTGTTTGTGCAATTGCAGTCCTGTTATGACTATGTTTACCTACATTTCTAATTAAATACTAGAAAGTAATTACTTGTCTCTGACTTTGGGCTGAATTGACAGATTGAACCAACTACTATGGAGATCGGAGTTCCAGAATTATTTGTTCCCGTAGTCAGCCTGTTGCATCTCAACCAAAACATTGGCATCCACCCAAAAATATAAAACATTCTCCCTAACCACAAAATCTAGGATGAATCTAATCTGTCAAATTACTGCCCCTTCTGCCACTTTCCAGTCATTAATAAAGTTTTCAGTACAGCTGCAATGCAGCACTTACCCACCTGTAAGCATTTTGTTTTGATGTTCACTTTGGGTCCTGTCAGAATCTCTCTTCATAACTTTGATCTCAACATGGATGCTAGATCTTCTCTCTGATCGGGGAGAGTGTTTGCTCATGATGCTGCAGCCCTCAACTATATTCATAATTCTGCTGATTATTAAGAACATACACCATAGTTCATCCAATTATAATTTTCAGACTTGGACTTCTAAAAGGCAGCTAACCTTTTTGCCACGGAAGTGCCAAATGACCATCTCAGACATGAAAAAGTAGAGCCAGCTCCACGTGACACGCAGCCATCACCCAGACAGCTATTGGATATCATTGCGGTCACATTTTAACCAGAAGCTGATTGTATCACTTTAGCTTACACTTGGTGGAAGAAGAGGTTCTGACTATGTACATGACATTATAAAGAAAATAGATGATTACCATGTAAAGTTAAATAAAAATATTTCATGCTTTAATATTAACTTCTCGTATTGATGTAAAATGACTGTTGCTAAAGACTTTGTATAATCCTTGCAGAACTATTTTCATAGAAATATAACAAATGCTGGATGTAAGTTTGCTTGCTGAGCTGGAAGGTTCATTTTCAGACGATTCATCACCATACTAGGTAACATTATCAGTGAGACTCCAGTGAAGCACTGGTGTTATGGCCTGTTTTCTATTTATGTTTCCTTGGGTTGGTGATGTCATTTCCTGTTCTTTTTCTCAGAGGGTGATAGATGGGATCCAAATTGATGTGCTGGTTGATAGCATTCTGGTTGGAATACCACGTTTCTAGGAATTCTTGTGCATGTCTCTGTTTGTTTGGCTTGTCCCAGCCAAAGTGGTGTCCTTCCTCATCTGTCTAAGGGGAGAGAGGCTAGGGTTTTTGGGTGTGTTTTATCTGCTTGTTTGAGAAAAAGAGCCTCAGAAAAAGAACAGGAAATGACACCATCAACATGGGAAATGACATCACCAACCCAAGGAAACACAAAACACACAAATAGAAAGCGAGCCATAGCACCAGCACTTCACCGGAGGCTCACTTATATGTAGTACGGTGACGAAATGTCTGAAAACTAACCTTCCAGCTCAGCAAGCAAACTTACAGCCAGAACCTCAACCTGAACTACAAATCTTCTCCATACCCGCAAATACTACAAATTATTTTCAAATTAACTCTGAATAACTTTTTCTGTTAATTCATGGGGCTGTATAACTTAAGGAATTATTAAAATGATTTCCTTAATTAGGTGAAACTTCATAATTTGGAACAATTGAGGGTGCTGTTTCTGATTCTTGCACAAAACATTGCCCAAACAAAGCAGAGGAACTTTATACAAACTTTATCATAGATACATTTTATAGTAAGAATTTCTGTACCTTAACTCTAGGAAGGCATAACTCACTTTCGCGACATAAAGTTGTACAGTTGTTAAGATAAGCATTACCTTAACATACCACACATGACACATGACAAATTGATGTATAGCTTTACAAACTTTGGATTTTGTAATACTGTTGTTAACAAAAATATAAAGCAGGTTGCTTTTGTGACTGCAGCTGTCATGTGTTGTTAAGCACACATTTTTTTTCCACAAGTGAACCTTGTTTGCCCTTAACATTTTTTTTTAGAAAACTCAGATATTTTGTAAAAAAATTTAGTTTTTTCAAGCTAAACGTTTTGCATAAAACTTAAATCTCCCATGCTTTTTTTTTTGAGTCCAACTTTCAAAGTTTGCTCTTGTACATCAAATCTGATTTGCTGTAATTAGTCACTAAAATAACACAAAGAACTCTGAATGCCTGGAGATCTGAAACACAAAAGTTCTGAAGAAGGGTCACTGGACTTATTGTGAATCTGGTTTCTGTCCACAAATGCTGCCAGACCTGCTGATTTTCTCCAGCAATTTTTGTTTTTGTATCTGGTTGATAATTTGCTGATGTGCCTAATCAGATGGTGTGGTACATGAACTTTACAACAATGATAATATGATTTTGCTGCTGAGATGTTATTTGAAGCTTGTGTCTGTTGAACATTTTGTAATATTAAAAAATTGAATAACTTTTTTGAGTGAAGTAATAAGTTGAGCATCTCCTTCCCTTTTAGAACTTTATCTAACTGGGTGTATGAGTTTGATAAATGGGCCCCATCTGTTGTGAAGATTTCCTACAAGGTTTGTTTGTTTCTTGTCTTTGTTATAGAAGGTGTACTGTGATTTTCCTGCTTTCAGTTCTGTATATTAATTCTATTAATATACAGAACTGTTCAATTAATTAGAACTGTATTCTATTAATACAGTTCTATTAATTTATTTCCAAGTAGTTAAATGTGCTCCTTTACATTTTCCAGTGAGTAGGCAAACCTGTTTCTGGATATTGTTTCTTTATTTAATTTTATGTAAGGCCCCAACTGGATTTCTGATTTCTTTGAACAATATACTCATTTGGGCACTGGCATATTTTAAAACTAATTATATATCAGTGCTTTTACATTCTGCAGTGAGCAGGTGGAGCATGAATATGACACTGGTGATAAATATGGACTGAACGGCCATGAATAAACATAATGGAATTGTTTAACTGAAAAGTTGTCTAAAGCTTTTGGAAACAATCAGTGTTATTTTCTAAAGAAAGAAACTGGTGCAAGATAACTTCATATAACTGCAGCTGTAAATATATTTCATTTTGTATGAATTGTGCAGATTCTCTCTAAATTTAACAACAGCTTATAGTAGAAAAACTAGTAAATAATAACAACAGAGTTAGTGTAATGTAATTCTCATCCTGTCTAAGGGTACACCAGCTCTCCGCCGGTCATTTATTCCACAACTGCGCAGTGGAAAATTCAACGTTCTTTTAACCACTTATGAATATATTATCAAGGACAAACATGTGCTTGCTAAGGTGAGATCAATTTTTTTTACGTATTTGACAGACTTTATCTAACAGTAATGAATGGCTGGATATCCTGAACAATCTATGGGCCACTATGACAATGGCAATAACACTTGGAAATTAGCCTTAACCTCAACAGTAAAAAAAAAAGAGTTAATTTTCTTTGGTAGATGATAAGATTCCAAGCATCAGCTCTAGAAACCAAGTCAGAAATTTTTTCATAAGGTTAACAGGTCTGGCAGCTTCTATGGAGAGAAAGCAGAGTTAACATTTGGAGTTGCCTGATGCTTGCTCAGAACTGGGCTCAATTTAATTCTACTTTCTCTCCAATGATGCTGCCACACCTGCTGAGTTTCTCCAGTTTGTTTTTGTTTCAGATCTTCAGCATCTGTTTTAATCAGTCTCAGAATTATCTGTCTCATTAACTAGGAGTCTTGAGGAAAGGAATGAAGGATAAAGGTTGTTTACAAAATTCATAATTTTATTCATTCGGTCATTTCTGTCAGAGGCAAAATAGCCAGATTAACATTTTCCTTCTGCAATTTATGAAAATGTTGCGTTTTAGGCATTCTCAGTAACATTTCATAGAATTGTGACACATGTTCTGATTCACCAGATATTTCTTCTGTGTTGCAGCTTCGATGGAAATACATGATTGTAGATGAGGGTCATCGTATGAAGAATCATCATTGTAAACTGACGCAGGTGTTGAACACTCACTATGTCGCACCTCGCCGTGTCCTTTTAACAGGAACTCCATTGCAGAACAAACTCCCTGAATTGTGGGCCCTTCTGAACTTCCTTTTGCCGACTATCTTCAAAAGCTGCAGCACCTTTGAACAGTGGTTTAATGCTCCATTTGCAATGACTGGAGAAAGGGTAAAGATCATGCCACTTGAGCTTTGCAGTTGTATTTAAACCTTTTAAACTTTATATTTTAAGAAATATAAATAACCAAAAAGATTCAGCACAATGTAGAGCATGCATGTAATCCAACCATATCAATTCTGAAAAATGCATATCTGGTGAATGTAGTGTTTCTTTTCTTCCATTGGAATATTGAAGATTTCAGAAGTGAAAATACTTTGCTGCTTTGAAATCAATTGCAATGTATAATTTCTGGAGTTAAAAGTGGGAAATGGGGTTGGAGGTATAGCAAAGATTGACCCAATGAGCTTATTCAAATAATACTTGCACTGTTTTCAGTTTAATAAATTTGTTGTAAAAGGATGTGGCTACTATAGTTTAAGGTGCAAAAATGAAGAATTTTAATAAAATCTCAGGCAGTGGAAGTAATGGGGAAACACTGAATCTCATGATCTCAGTTAGAGAGGTCTTTCAGATAGAGAATCCAAATTTAATCAGTCTATTTGATAAGCCTTTTTTCTTTCCAAGCCATCTCAAGTGCTGAATCTTTGTGTTAAATAGAATTTTACAGATTTGTCAGGCTTCTGCTACTGCTGCCCTCAAGTAGCCATAAACTCTCGCAAAGTTGACATTGTTTTCCCAGGAGTTGCATCAAAGTTAAACATGATCCTGTTTTCATCCAATATCCACTATGGGAATAGGCATTGGAAATAGGTTTTGTTTTAGTTACATACTTGCCTTTCCTGCACCTAAGGCCAGGGTGTGATAGCTAATTGTTGTAATTCAATGGATATTTAAATTAGCAAAACCCAGGGATCAAACTGGGTACCTTCTGGTTTATGTTCTTAATGTGAAATATAGTGCATTTATCCAAACAAATAAAAGATTTAGTACTCGATAAATCCTTCATAACTTTTGTGCACATAATGTTTTAAGAGTTCTTTATTATGAACTTCAAACTTTAGTTTGCAGACGTAAGATTAAACTAAAAGTTGTCTTAATCCCTAAAGACCATAGGTCTGCGCTCTCAATAGAAGTGATTACAGGTGATGGCTTAACCTGCAGCTCGTCAAGTCTCATGCATGTGGGTGAGATTGAGAGGGTGGGATCTTCATGGTAATCTCAGTCAGTGTGGGAATTTGTCACTCTGGATTACAAACCTGCAGTCCAGCCAGCTGAGCTATCTGACCTCCCAGAAGTAAGAATACATTTTATACAGTTAGACTGTACTTTCTGTCCTCTCTCCATCCTTTTAATATAACAGAATAACAGTTTCAAGATGTCCATTGATCTAGGTAATGTGTAAATCCTTGTTAATGCATTTTTCCTTCAAGTGGAAGAGGCTAGGGCGTGCTTTGTAAAACTTTGTAGGAAATCCAAATTAAATACAGTCTTTGAGGAAGATTAGTAAACCAAAATGTCTTCTGGATTATTTGTCTTGCAGGTTGATTTGAATGAAGAGGAAACAATATTGATAATTCGTCGTCTTCATAAAGTGCTGCGACCTTTCCTTCTGAGAAGGCTGAAAAAAGAAGTGGAATCCCAGTTACCAGAAAAGGTCATCACATTTTCTGTAAAGATTTTGAGAAACCTAGAATTGGTCAGGTAGAAGTAAACTTTTGTTGTGTGTCTGAATTAAATCTAAAAACGTTGCTTTAATGATGAGATTTCTAGAAGTTTGCTGATCTGTTTCTTGGCTAAGTCATCTCCCAGAGGTTGAAGGAGAGACAAGTTGATTAGAGTTAAAGAATCAAAGGTTGTAGTTTCATTGCTCGTTATAATCTACAGATCACCATCTAGCTCCATTCCTTCTAATGTCTCCTGCCACTGCACAGACTTCTTGTCACATGCACCTAAAAACACTTTGCACTGCCAAAACTATACGAAATGGACTTGTACTTTAAGGAAGTTGGAATGTTATCCTATTCAGAACAGGACAGTATTTATCAGTCAGAGACCACTTGCTGCTCATTTGGAATAAATGTGTATTTTCCCTTTTTAATTCGGTATTTCTTGAAAATGATCCTGACCAGTACAAGCTGAAAAGCTTGGACAAAGCTTTCTTCAGTAATACTCAAACACGTCAAACGCAAATGTTTTCTATCTGTTATAGATCCTTCTTGATTTGTATTTTTTTTATAACGACAAATTGAATTTTACTTTCAGGTTGAGTACGTCATCAAATGTGACATGTCTTCTCTACAGAAGATTCTATACCGCCACATGCAAGCTAAGGGAATTCTTCTTACAGATGGTTCTGAGAAAGACAAAAAGGTAAGGTCTTAAAAAGTGATTTGGGAAAAACATGTGGATCATTTTGAATATCACAAATGAAGCTTGCAGAAAGAGTTATTGAAGACTATATGTAATACAAAAAAACTTTGAGATATTCATATCGATTGTGCCTCTTTGAAATAACTATCCAATTAATGCCACTGTTTTGCTCTTTCCCCAATGTTCTGTAAAAGTTTTATTCCAAACATATATTCCATTTGCTTTTGAAAGTCTGTATTGATTCTGATGCCATCCCTCTGCAAGTTTCCAGTAGTGCACTATAAATCGTCAACTTGTGGGTTTTTTTTTGGTAAAACATCTCAAAGTAATTCATAGGAATATTTATCAAACAAAATTTGACATCAAGCCATTTAAGAAGCTATTACTGCAGCTGACCTTGCTGAAGAGGTTAGTTTTAAGAAGGACTGAAGAGAATAAGCAAGTGAATTCTCGAGCTTAGCATCTGGGCAAGAGAAAGAATGGCCACAAAAGACAGAGTATTTAAAACTTAGGATGCTTGGGGAAGCAATTGAAAAGGCGGCATTTTGGGTACAGCTGTCTTAAGGGGTTGCAGGGCTGCCAGGCAGAGTTTGGGATGGGCAAGAACACAAAGGCTTTGAAAATAAGGTTGAAAGATTTAAAATCCAGTCTTAACCAAGAACTAATGTAGTGCATCAGTTACAGGGCTGATGGTTGAACAAGATTGGGTATGAGTTAGGACATGGACAATGGAGTTTTGAGTGTGACCTCAATTATGCAGAAATTGGGACTTGAGTGAAATGCATATCTGAGTCTCCAAGTTTTACAAAAAGCCTGGATGAATCACAGCAGTCTGTGTAGCAAAGGTATGTGCACAGTGTGTTAAGTGGTATTTCAGCATTTCACTGCTGGTTTGGAATGACACTACAGGTTTCCAAATGAGGATAGTGTATGACTTAAAGGGAAATTTAGCAGTGGCATTGCCAGCATCTACTGCCAATAATCTTGCAGGTAGTTTCAGTCAGAGATTTGGAATGTGCTGTCAAAGAAATCTTAACAAATTCCTGTAGCACCTCTTGTAGGTGATGCACATTGCAGTAATGGTGCGTCATTGTGGAGAGGTGAGTGGAGCAGTTTTTGTCCTGGCTGGTGTTTCGTGTTTTGAGTTTTGTTCGAACTCCTTCAAGGCAAACTGAGATTCCATTGCACTCCTGCCTTGTGCCTTCTAGATGGTAAATAGATTTTGGGGACCTAGAAAAGTATTTGCCTCTGCCCTTTAGCTGCATGATTTATGTGGCTCATCGAGTTAAGTTTATAGTCAATGGTGACCCTTCTATAGGATGTCAGTGATAGGAATGCAGTGCCATTGGAATGTCAAGGAGAGTTAGTTAGATGATCTGTTGTGGGAGTTGACCATTATCTGGCACTTGCTGACACAAACTTTTCTTACCACTTGTAAGCCTAAGCCTGTTACCTAGATCTTGCTGCTGTGAGCACAGACTTCTTCAGTATCTGAGGAATTGTAAATACTGCTGAACATTCTGCAGTTATCAATAAACAAATGTTTAGCTACCACTGCCATGCTGGAGAGGGTGGGCTAGAAACTGCACAAAGCCATATGAAAAGCTGGTGCACTCCACCACCAAACCCTTAAAACCTGACACCTGGAGGAAGAACGCCTCATCTTCCACCTTGGGACCCTCCAATCACACATGATCAATGTGGATTTCAATGGTTTCCTCATTTCCCCTCCCCCCACCTTATCCCAGATCCAACCTTCCAACTCGACACCACCCTCTTGACCTATCCTACCTGTCCATCTTCCTTCCCACCTATCCGCTCCACCCTCCTCTCTGACCTATCATCTTCATCCTCATCTTCACCTACCTATCCCATCCTCAGCTACCTCCTCCCCACACACCCTCCCATTTATATCTCAGTCCGCTTGGGCCATCCCCTCATTCCTGGTGAAGAGCTTATGCTTGGAACATTGATTCTCCTGCTCCTTGGATGCTGCCTGACCTGCTCTGCTTTTCCTGCACCACACTTTTCGACTCTGATCTCCAGCATCTGCAGTCCTCACTTTCTCCCATTTCATTGCGCATACCTATCAGATTTCTTTTGTAGCCTATCCCATCAATTAGCTCAATTATGTACTCTAGGGTAGGACCTAAATACGGCCTTGAAGTCTGGCAAGCAAATTCTTGTGCACTATGCCAAGCCACTGTGATTGGTTATGTGTCGATTCTGCCTTTAAACTATCCCATCATTTAGATGCACAATCAGTGTTTGAACTGGTGTCTATTCGTGCAAAGTCAAGTGATGTTTGTTTTTCGTCATCTTGCTCCTCCTCTTGCTGTTTCACCATGGCCTAGCCTGGTGGTAGCTCAAGGGATTAGTTTACAAGTGCAGTGAGGGGTGGGGGGGCAGGAAGGTAAAGAGAAACATGTTCACAGTAACTGTGGTATCGAAATCAGCAGACCGTGCTGAATGATGGAAAATGGTGTGTGAGACCAAGGATATGTACAAGCTATTACTGTTTCCTATGGTTTCAGAGACCGCGGTCTCTAGAGTGTGCTCCAATGAGGCAGACGCAGTCTCCTCTCTTGAGAAAAGAAAACATGTTGATGTGCCTGTGCCATGCAGGTTAGCACCTGTGGCACTGCCGTCTGCTAGAAAAGGGAGCTATTTGAGTGAGGGTGGGGCGATGTGTACGAATGATGTTGCTGTCATGGTTAAGTAACACAAGTGCATGTCAGCTGAGAACAGAATATAGCTTGCAGCAATGCTTTGTGAGGTGAAGCTATTATTTGTGCCTGAGCATTGCTTAATAGAGATTGTTGGCAGCTGAGTGAACGTGTGTTTTAAGCATTGTAAGAGCAATGGTGCACTTTGTGGGATATAACATTTAATGTGCATTCACTGACCTAGCTCTCCTTTTTTGGTGATATTCTGGAACTTGTTAGAACGTGGAATCCAGGTTCTTGAGGCTTGACCCCTAGTGCTGACTGCCATGGCTTGGACCTTTTACTTCCTTGCTTAACACTATTGAAAAATTTTAACACATTTAAACAAATCAGATTTTCCCATTTAAAACCAGTGTAAAAGCAGAAATTAGATTCTGGACCTTTCTTATAAAAAAAAAATTGAACCATAAAATTTAATATAAAATATTTCTATCTCTGTTAAGGACATAAAAACATACGAACAAGAAGCAGGAGTAGGCCACTACTCATCTGGTTGTGAGCTCAAATCTGCATACCCATCTACTCCTGATCACCTTTTGACCCCACACTTAATGCAAACCCAGTGAATTCTATCTTAAAAATATTCAAAGACTACTTCCACCACCTTTTCAGCAAGTGTTCCCAAGACTCATGAGCCCTCTGAGCAAAAACATTTAGTCTGAGCTTGTTTTAAATGGGTGACCCCAATTTTAAACAGGGGCACTGAGTTCTAGATGGTCTCATAAGAGGAACCATCCTGTCTATGCTGTCCCTGTCAAGACTCCCCAGGATTTTTGCATGTTTTAGTCGTCACCTCTTACTCTGTTAATCTCCAGCAGTCATAAGTATAACCTGACCGATCTTTCCTCATCTGGCAACCCACTTGTACTCATGTATTAATCTGATTAAACCTTTTCTGAAGTGCTTCCGATGCACTTGTGTTGTTCCAATACTGCACACGGTACTCCAAATGTGGTCTCACCAGTGCCCTGTATAACTGCGACATTAACTTTTCTACTCTTGTATTCAGTTTCTCTCGTGATAAATATAGTATTGTCTTATCTTTCCTAATTGATGGCTGTAGCTGCAAACTTACCTTTTGTGATTCATGCGTCAGAATACCTGAAGCCCTATGCAACTCAGAGCTCTCCAAAATCTCTTCCCATCTAGATAATGTGCTTTTTTATTTTGCCAGCCAAAATGGACAATTTCTTGTTTTCCCACATTAGATTCATTTTCCACATCTTGGTAACACAAAGCTTATCCATCTTTTCATAGTCTCCTTATGTCCTCTTCACAATTTTCTTTTTATCTTTGTGTCGTGATGAATCTATACCTTCCAAGTCATTTCGGCGATAGTTGACTTGCCAGCACTGATCCCTGTGGCACACCACTCATTATATCTTAGCCTATTCTGAGAATGGGCGGCTTGGCAGTGGCTGGGGTGGTCAGGATGAAGGACGGTCAAGATCAACTAGAAGGTTCAGGGACTGAGAGAGATTATTCCAAAATGTTGCCCATCGGATCACATGACTTTGCATCCAACCTGGCACTTAACATTAGAACTAAACACAGCAACATTAAATGAAAATATCATTCTGATTAACTAGCCAATGTTAAAGCAAAATAACTTAAAACTGAACAACTTAAAACAGAACTTAATAGATTTTTTAATCAACTTGTTCAGGTATATAACAACAAATGTCTGAGACAGGTGAAAGTTTGACTTGGACCTCTCGCCCAATGTTGAGACTATACTGTGTGTTGTCTACACTGGAGGCAGTATGCATAGGATAACCCTGCGTTGAAAATTCTTTTCCTCCTTTGAGGAACAATCAAATTTTGCATCTGTTGACATGAGAATGAATGGACTCTAGATCATAGCTCATAGATTTAAGGACATTTCTCTATTAGGACTAAACAATTAAAATGTACAGTCGATTACTCTGGTTAATTGACATTCCAAATTTGAGTCTCACCCTTATCTATTATGTGAATGAGAGGAGGAAGATATATAAGAGACCTACGAACTTTTTCACACAGCGTATGGTACGTGTATGGAATGAGCTGCCAGAGGAAGTGGTGGAGGCTGGTACAATTGCAACATTTAAGAGGCATTTGGATGGTTTGGAGGGATATGGGCTGGGTGCTGGCAGGTGGGACTAGATTGTGTTGCGATATCTGGTCAGCATGGATAGGTTGGACCAAAGCGCCTGTTTCCATGCTGTACGTCTCTATAACTGTTTTCAAACAAATAGAGTCAATGCTAAGCGAAAGTGAAGACTGCAGATGCTGGAGATTAGAGTCGAGAGTGTGGTGCTGGAAAAGCACAGCAGATCAGGCAACATCCAAGATGTAGGAAAATCGGCGTTTTGGGCAAAAGCCCTTCATCAGTTAATGCTGACAGTCTTAATTAAAACAGAAAATGGTGGAAATAATCAGCATATCTTGTAGCGCCTGTAAGGTTCCAAAAGGTTTTGAGCGAAATGTTAACTGTGCTCTCGTATAATTGTTGCTAGACCTACTTAGTAATTTCAGCACTTTTTATTTGTATCTCTGATAAATTTTCTATTGGTTCATATTTGTGTTTGATGTGGTGCTCTCAATGTACCTCTAGTGCAGTATTTAAAGGTTGCTCCAGAGGAAAATAGCTAACTTCTGCAATGCCAAATTTAAATAGCCTCTTTTCAAATAAAGGGTTGACGTTGATAATTACACCTGTTAAGTTAAATACTGTGATCTCTAAATACTCACATGTATACTCAAAATTGCTTGGGAGTAGTCCAGATTTATTGGTTTGGGCAGTATGGTGGCTTAGTGGTTAATACTCAATGGGCAAAATGACCTGCTCCCATACTGTAGGATTCTCTACTTGTGTTCTGTTTATCTTTTACAAAAAATTGTTTTCTTTCAGGGTAAAGGTGGTGCTAAGACTCTCATGAATACCATAATGCAGCTGAGAAAAATATGCAATCACCCCTTCATGTTTCAGCACATAGAGGTAAGTTCCCAATGCTATTTAACCAAGAATATCTGCACACTGTTACTCATTTTTGATAAAGCACAATTGAAACTTGCAGTAATTTGCATTTAAACATTTTTCTTGAATCCAGAATAAATTACAGATATGGCAAATATAATGTAAGCTTCAATAACTAATAGATTGAAAGGTCACATAAGATCATTCAATGGGATCCTTCTTTGCTTTGTTATTCAGCCTCATTTCTTTTTTTTTTGTAGAGATTTTCAGTTAGTCCAGGCTCCTGCTCTTTCACATAATCTTGTGTTCTTTCCCTTCAAATATTTATTCATTCTCTTCTTTTAATGTACTTGTTTAACCTGCTTCCATCATCGTCTCAGAGTGTCCATTGCAGACTACAACAACTCGCAACAATATATAGTTTTCTCAAGTTGCCTGAGTCTTCTGTCAGTCACCTTCAATTTGTCCTCTTGCCAGTAATCTTTCTACAATTGAAATAATTTCTCCTTAGTTACTCAGAACTATTCATGACAATGTATCTTTGTAAACCTTTACTGTGATAAATTATTAGTTTTGATTAATGCTACACATTTTCAGTTGTTCTATACTCAGTTCTGAAAATAACCTTAATACAAAATAATAATTTTAAATACAAATAAATTAAGACCAACAAAATCCTCTATCAGTGACTTTTCCCAATGCCCTAAACAAATCTACATTGTATAGTGAGCAGGGCTTGAAAATATCATGCATTATATTTGGACCAGCTGTTTTTAATTTGTTTCACAGACTTTGTACATGTCTCTTCTTGTCATGGATTAAGTAATCAGTGCATTTGAATTTATAATATCCGTGTTACCTTGGCTTTGGTATGCTCCCTTGTAATCCTTTGATTAATAAGGGAGGTACATGTTGGATTATGAGAGAGAATGTGGGAGGTGCAGGGAAAGTGAAGATTCATTTTCCCCTCCCCCACAGTGTCCAGACAATTGCTGTCTAATTTTGCACATAAATCAAACTGAGGCCATCCACTTGTGGAATTGTATATGTTAGAAAATGCATTTTATCAAACCTGTGCTTGCTTTATTTATGTAAATAAAGCATTAACTTGGCTTTGCTGTAATTGCCTTTAAAAAGTGCAGTGAGGGAGCTTTTTGTTAATGTATAATTTTAGATGTTAAATATTTTGTTATATTGTAATGAAGTGCTTTTGAAACTACTTTAGTTAGGTTTTGATCAAACAGACCAGTGACACAGTCATTTACTTTGCCCGTTCTAACTAATAGTATCACAATTATTAGAGCAGATGAAACTGCACACAAATGTTTTTCATTCCTTTCAAAGTGCTTCTTTTTAATATTACAAAAACAAATACTATTATTTGTTTCTAAAATAAATGTGACTCAGTCCCTAATAATTAACATACTGCAGTGACCATTTTTGCTTTGCTGTTGTAGGAATCCTTTGCTGAACATTTGGGTTATAATGGAGGACTCATTACTGGGTAAGTGGTAAAACAAAACTATAATGTAACACCAAATTTTGAGAGCTAATTCAAGCCAGCGTATGTTTTTGTGTATTACAGATGAAGCTGTTTTGTTTCATTAATACCATATGTGCAAATCTACCTTTTTTAGTTTACTACAAAACTGTGTGGGGGATGTCTTTTCTCCACTCTCCATATTGTTAACATTAGGCCTATCATGTCGTTTAATGGAGAAAGACAAAAAGGCTCCACACTTTCTCTGTGTTCCCATTGATTTATTTTTTCCCTATGGGATGTGGGGAAAAGATAAAAGAATGCTTAAAAGGAAACAATATCTTAACATGTTAAGATTTACAGACATATGCTTTTTTCAAATTTTTTAAACTCTACTATTTTATTGTCTGGATGGAGATCAAATCCTGTGATCTTTTCTGAGATGCAGGAATGAAACTGTCTTTTGGGTGGTGTTTGGAGCAAGGGTTACTGCTTTTGTCTGTTGCTGCATCATGTAATAATTAGGGAAGACTGGTTTCAAGTTCCAAATATTTGTAACTGTGCAGGTCATGCCGTGTCATTTACAGTGTAAGTAAAATATCTGAGATAACACAGTTGCTATTCTTTTCTTGAAGCATGTTCATAGAATGTTGAATATTTGAAGAGAGAAATGGCTTTAGGTTTGCTGGAGCAATCAAACTTATTTCATTTCCTTACTTTGTGCCATTAATCAACTTCGATACTCCTCTGTTTGCTTAACAGGATGTTTATTTAGGTTAAATGTCAGACAGATGACTGACTATTCAAAGTAATACCACTTGCCTAAGCATGCAGCAATTTAATATGCTGATGTCTCTGTTGTTTTGATTTAGTCCAGACCTATATAGAGCTTCAGGAAAATTTGAATTATTGGACCGTATTTTGCCAAAACTGCGAGTTTCTAATCACAGAGTGCTACTGTTCTGCCAGATGACATCACTGATGACCATTATGGAAGACTATTTTGCACTCCGAAGTTTTCCGTATTTGCGACTTGATGGTAGGTTAAAAGTCATGTAGGATCATGGCTACAATCGTAATTTCACCCTTAGATCCTTGATATTATGATTAAAGTCATTGAAATATTTATATAGACTTAGACTGATCAGACATCAAAGCTAACAATTTGACCCATGCCAAAAACATTATAATAGAGATTTTTGTACAACCAGAATATAATTTAGTAAAGTAAGAATTGCCTTATCATTGACATTTAAGGCACTGTGATATTTGATTAATTTCAGTTCAAAAGGTGGAACAAATCTTTCTTTGGTACAGATTATTTGGAGTTTTTAATCCACAAGGAATTGCTCTACACAAAATGCGCTGAATTTGAAAAATAAAGGAAGTAATTTTTTTGAGGAAGTGGTGTGGATGTATAATTTGTATAAAAATGAATTTGACAGCGAATGTGATCGTTATCGTCTATTGAGTTTGTTTTCCTAGTGAAGCAATTTGTACTCACTAAGCAAAAGAAAGGGTTTACTTTGAAGTGAGAGAGACATGATGCAAAAACCACAAATGAAATTGTGATGGTGGTAATTATCTTAGTTTGGGTTTATTGTCATTTATTAACTCGAAGCAAATTGTTTTTACAGCTGTGAATTTCCTAAGAATTGGCTTTTCTTTTGTGATAAATTCCTGAAACGAAAACAGAAATGACTAGAGAGAAACAGCAGGTTTTGCAGCATCTGTGAGCAGACAGCCAAGTTAAGTTTCAAGTCTAGTGACCTTTCTTCAGAGCTGGTAGTAGCTAAGAAAAGGAGTTATGCTAATAACACCCGATGGGGTTGGAAAGACAGCTTTGGAGACAAAGAGATATTTGATAGTAAGCTCAGAAAGAAGAAAAGCTGATAAGGGGGATCGTATCAACCATCACTTTGTCTAATGCTCTCTCTCGGGTGCACGCTGGCTCTCAACAGCATCTTCAGGTCTTTGTTTTAGTTCAGTAAATTCCTGAGTTGTTTTGTCTTCATGCTAAATCTCTATCTGTAACCTGTACACACAGGAACAACTAAGGCAGAGGATCGTGGTGCTTTGTTGAAAATGTTTAATGAAGAAAACTCTAAGTACTTCATATTTTTGCTCAGCACCCGAGCCGGTGGCCTGGGCTTGAATCTTCAAGCTGCTGATACTGTTATCATCTTTGACAGTGACTGGAATCCACATCAGGTTTGACACTTTAGTTTAATAAGAGAACCATGTTCTTTTGACTTCCCATGTATTACAAAAGTGAGATTAATTGAAGTTAATTATGTTTATTAATGCTTCATGTTAATGTGTTTGCCCAATTTTTTTAAAATTGTCTAATGCTATGGGGATTAATGTTTCTACTTTGATGTTTATGCTTTCCAACTATAACATGAATTGTAGGAGAGTTAATTGCATTATTCATAATACCATGGAAATTTGCTTGAGGCTAAACTTCATCTGCTGCTGATACCCTTATCATGCTCCTCTAAACCTCTCCAGCTCAGTTTAGCTCAGTTGGCTGGGTTGTTGGTTTACAGGGCAGTGTGATGCCAACAATGTGAGTTCAATGCCCATCACTGGTTTGAGGCGACTGTGAAGGATTCTTCCCATGTGTGAGGTCTGGTGGCCCTCAGGTTAAATCACCACCAGTTGCTTCTCTCTCATAGTGGGCAGCATGGTGGCACAGTGGTTAGCACTGCTGCCTCAGAGTGCCAGAGACCTGGGTTCAATTCCCGCCTCAGGCAACTGTCTGTGTGGAGTTTCCTTCGGGTGCTCCGATTTCCTCCCACAGTCCAAAAATGTGCAGGTTAGGTGAATTGGCCGTGGTAAATTGCCCGTAGTGGTAGATGTAGGGGAATGGGTCTGAATGGGTTGCTCTATGGAGGGTCGGTGTGGACTTGTTGGGCCGAAGGGCCTGTTTCTACACTGTGTAAGTAATCTAATCTAATCTTTTGACCTCTCTCATTTTTTAAAATACTCCTTGAAACTACCTCTTTAGCAACCTAATAGTTATCCATCTTGACTTCCCTTTATGGCTCACTGGTGATATTGGTATTGGTAAACAGGATGCCCACTTGGGATTTACATTGTTTAATGTTTTATTTTACTGCATTAAAGCATTGGGTGAGAGATCCCATTCTTTGCTGCAATGTGTACACGAACATTGCAGCGTCTTCAAATTGAATCCTGTAATTTAATGACAAACTATGTGCAGTTTTGGTCTCCTTATCTGAGGAAGCATGTTCTGGCTATGGAGAGAGTGCAACAAAGGTTTACCAGTGATGGCATAACTGATCTGTGAAGAGGATCTGGAGTGATTTGGTTTATATTCACTTGTGCTTAGAAGAATGACAGGAGATCTCATAGAAACCTATGAAATATTGACTGGACCCAACTGGTTAGAGGCAGAAAGGATACTCTCTATTTTTCAGGGAATCCAGAATCAGGGGTCATGGTCTAAGGATATGAGGTAGACCATTTAGTACTGAGGTGAGGAGAAATTTCTTCCAGAGAGTGGTGAGCTTGTGGTGTTCTCTGCCATAGAAAGTGGTTTAAGCCAACACATTGAATGTTTTCAAGAAGCAGTTAGATTTCTCTTTTAGAGTTAAGAGAGATCAAAGGATCTGTGGAGAAAGCGGGGAATGAGAGTCTTGAGTTGGATGATCAGAAATGATCGTATTGAATGGCAGAGCAGAGTAGAAGGGCCAATTGGCCTACTCCTCCTATTTTCTTTGTTTCTATGACACTTTGTAAGTTTGAGTTCTTCAGTAATTTGCATTCTTCAGTTGCGTGTTCTTGAACCAGTTGAATCCTAAGCTACTTAGTTATTCCTGTGGAAGCCTGATTTGACAGTCTGTTTCATTGATCCTCTCTATTCCATAGCACAGCTTCTTCTGTCTCTTGGCCACCTCTTTGAGCCGCATCAAAATCATAAATCGTCACCTTCTTACATTTTGTGGTGGGTTATCCCCAAAGGAAGAGACAGCTAAAAACTTGAGAGTAGCTTATCGATGATAAGTAAGCTGCAGGATAATTTTGGATTCTCTGATTTAATACTGTTGGATTCAAAATTTGCTGAAACTTCTTTCTTTTCATTTCTCCATTTGTTTCTCCATCTCCTCTCCCTGCAAGGATTTGCAAGCCCAAGATAGGGCTCACCGTATTGGACAGCAGAATGAAGTCCGTGTCTTGCGCCTCTGCACAGTCAACAGTGTGGAGGAGAAAATTCTTGCTGCTGCCAAATACAAGCTTAATGTGGACCAGAAAGTTATCCAGGCTGGTATGTTTGATCAAAAATCTTCAAGTCATGAGCGTCGAGCTTTCCTGCAGGCTTTGCTGGAGCATGAGGAACAGAATGAGGTATGTATTATGCTTTACAATGATTAAGTCTGAGAATTTTTTGTTGCAAGGCCTCTGTATCTGCAGAGATTTGCACCATGAAATGCTTAATCTGCTTTCACAAAAAGTCACTCAAGGGCATAAGAATTAATATTTATAAAAAGAATGAGAAATATTAGATGTTAAATACCATAATGTATGCAAAGAATGTTTAAATTGTTAGCATTAAATTAAAGCCGTTATTGGTATCTAAATATGAAAAGCTGCGACAGTATCTCAAACTAGGAAATACTATCATAATTATTTAAAATATCCAATTGCTACTATAACCAAGTTTGGAAGAGTCTTATCTAATCACTCTTCTGACATTTAGCTTTATTTATTGAAATGTTGCATGATTTACCCTTATTAGTATGGTATGTTCCTCTAGCTCTATGAAGCCTTCATTCTGTTACTCTGATTTCTGACAATTCTGAGCAATAGAACATTGATAACAGAATGCACACAATCCCTGTGATGACAAGCATTTTATTGTGTTGCTGTTGTAAAGCTGGCTTTAATTTTGGTTTAACCCAGCAAATCAAGTAAACTAAGCACTTGATAATCATACGGGAGAATGGGTAACCCACTTTTATAATATAATTAAGTATTCTTTACCTAAAGATCTATCCATGCCTTTGGATTAGATGCTTTTTGCTTTTTGTAGGATGCTGTTAACACAATTTGTGTTAATTGTACTTGCACAAGTGCCTCATTCTTGGTGAGGAGAGGCTTTTTTTCTTTTGATTTTGATTAAAGTTGTCTATCAAAAGAATCTGATTATCTTGGGGAAAATTAAAATATTGAAAAATGTAAGCTAGTGTTTTTGCATGTGTCTTTTGACAATGTGTTCTGTTATTGGTGCACATTGTATCTAAGCTGATACCTGAATGTTTGTTTACATAAATTAGCTGATCTTCATTCTAAAAGTGTATCCTTACTTAAAGTATATGCAGTAGAATTTAAAAAGCAGACATTGTTCATCTGTGTGCACACATCCACTGACCTAGATATAACAATATTAATCTCTGCAGTACATTCAACCATTCTCACTCCGATAGCTAGAGGAATCCTCACTAGTCTATGATATGAGAGAAGGGTCTCTGGAAGTTAAAGATCTGAAAATCTCTGAAGGATAGGTTTTGTTGAATAAAGCCCAAGAGTGTTCACATTCACTAACAAATGTGAGGCATGAGACCTTGTGTGTTTCTAAGTAATATATTGTTAAAAATGCAAAAGACCTCATTTTAATATCCATTTGACTCTTGCAGTTCTGTCCTGTTTAATAATAGTGAATGTGTCAAGTAAATATTCCCAGGCTACCAATATGATTGCAAGACTTTTTATATTATGGCATATAATAGACCAACTTGTTCTGTGATTGAGCCATAAAAGCTTTGATTTGTTTTGTTGCCATCAATATTGAATAATGGTCTTTCAGTGCCAATCTGTTTGCCTGTCAAAGCCACAGATATTGTTAAGAAACTTCCAAACATGTTGCAAGTTTGCAGAATGTGCCTTTATCATGGATCTGAGATATATATTAAATTGTTGGCAGAAATGTGGATTATTTAATTTCCATCCAGTTAGTTAATGTGAAGTTTGATATTATGATTAGTAATCAATACTTCTGTGCAGTGTTTAAATAGTGGTCGAAGCTTTTAGTTTCTGGTTGCTAATTTCAAGTACTTTACAATGACAGAGAAACAGTTTCTTCAAATCTTGCAGTAACTCTTCATAGCAACAACAGGTAGTGTTTGAGTTCTGTATTTCTACATCTCTTTCATTGGTGTTGCCTCTCTATGTAATAATTTTCAATTTTGTTTTCTACAATAAGTTTTCACTTCAGTGAATTTGCGCTCACATCAGCTGCAAATCCAACAACAGATGGTCAGCTTTATTGTACTGCCAATACTGAAGAACGAAAACAAGTAGATATGGTTTAAATAAAATTTTTAAAATGTGCTTTTGTTTTTGTGTAGCATCCCCTGACACATAAAATAAATGTATTTTCCCCTTCAGTTGTATTGTTGAGGTTATTGTGAAAGGATGGAGACCATTAGGAATGTGCTGCATTAGAGTGTTTCAAGATTCTTTCTGGTAATAAAAAATTACTTTGAACATTTGGTCTTAGCATTCTAGAAAAACAATTTCTTTTAGGATTTCTTTTGTGAGTAAGTCATCTATAATGCAATGAATTTACATTATCTATAGATATTTACAACAAGCATAAATCTCCTGCTTGTAGCAGGTGAAATTAATATTTCTTTTTGTTTCAGATAGTATCTAATGTCGACTTAAGTTTTTAGTTGATTTCCTTTTTAAAAGTATTATATTTAGAGTATCTTTTCAAGGGAGCCGGTGTTCTCTTTATTTTACAGCTGCAAATATGCACAGAAATTACTCTGAGACTATAATTCTCTTTGCATATATCAGAACATTTTTCATTGAAATGAGTGGCAGTTTGGTTAAAAATTTTCCTTGAAGGGCAAAGAATCAAAATTAATCTGGTAGTTAACATGGCTCATTTTCTATAAAATAATATTTTAGGAGTGACCATTCCCATTGTCCAAAGTATTAGGTTGTCTGAATTCAGCAGACCAGTCGTAACCAACTGTTTTCCCCATAAGTTGACAAATTTCATTTTACTGTCATGTGCAGTCCTCAAGTGTTCTGAAGCATCTTCTGCTGTATTGTTGGAGAAATCAATCTTGTAACATTGCATTCTTTCACCACCAGGGGGACACCAATGCTTCTCCTTCCTGCAGTACTACCTGGGTAGGATAACATCACTGGCCGGCTTTTGATCTATAGCTGTGCTCAATAATTTGAAATGAGTATATGCTATAAACAGTGTTTTATTTATACGCTGTGTTTTGTACTTAATCAGCTGATTTAGTTTTAATAGCATAATAGCAGAGTTGGAGTTTTTCAGTAAGATTACATTTTGTCAATCCAGTCGTATAACCAAAACTGATAAATAGTCAAAGATCTAACTAAACATGCTGAAAAACTCTGAACTCTTAATGGATGGCTATGCACAAAATACACAATACCTTAATTCTATAGTTCTGTTAACCAGATAATATGTTTACTATACAATCCTTGTTAGTTTTGTCTTTTGTTACATTTGTATATCAAAGCTTTTTGAAAAGCTTGAACCATATATAATGATATTTGGCAATGCGATTGGTCAACAATTAAGTTCATATATCTGCAGTTATAAGCTGAGGGGTTTGTAGGGAAAAAGTAATTTTTTAGGGGGAGGGACAGAATAATGTCTAATCGCAAAATAATATTTTACCAACCAATGATCAATGGTGAGGAAAGAAGAATGGATTGTAGAAATTGGGAAAGTGAGAAATGGAGCTAAAGTGAAAAGTCACAAGCAGAGATGCAACGTGAAAAATCTGCAGTGATGATAAAATTAAATTGTAATGAGAGAAAATTAAAAGGTCAGTGTAATTAAAATAAAACAAAAGTAATTTAATTACACTGACATTTTGTGGTGTCTGGTTTCCAAATTTCCACAGAATATTTAGGCTGTCCTAGATGTAATTTCAAGATTGTTTAAACTAAAACAAAAAAAACATGCAAGCATGTTATCATTTGAATCATGCAATTTGCCTTTTTGTTGCAATATAGAACTAGAATTAAGTCCAAACTTGGCAGATATAGTTTACAAAATTTGCTTTAGCAATGATTACAAATTATGATCAAAGAAATTGGCTCAATCTAATAGGATCTGCACAAATTTAAAAGAATCTTAATAGTCCAGAATATCTATACTTGAGATATTTCTGTAGGTCACTCACACTAATGAGGTGCCACTGTAACTAATGAACTGGACAAATAAGTCTAAAAGCCTCTGACACATAGCAATTGTTATATTCCACAGGATGCCCTAATTACTATGTGTTTGCATGTTTGTGTGATTTGATATGTGCTTCATTTCCTCCATTTTTTTTTATTTTCTCCTGCCATTGATCTAAAATAATAATCAGAAGCTTTTGTTGTAAAATTCGCCAGTGCTGTCACCTGTTCTCTCTGAATATGCTGACTTGCTTGCATATAGTTCCATCTGCACGAGAAGCCCTGAAGTGGCCACTTTTCCAATGTGAATCTGGACACAGTCAACAGGCTATTTGAATGTGGAGGCAAGAGTTGTCTGAGCACAATTATGTGTTTTTCTCCTCCATGCCATTCCATTTCACCTCCAATCAGCCATCATGCTTTCCAGCAGGATAGCAATCCAGAGTGGGAACCTTGGCTTGGCTCAGCCCAGGGTGAAGCCCTTACCCCCAGCATCATTTTCGACCTCCAGGATTAAAACTGTCTTCCTGATCTATATGACACCACATAGTTTTGAGCCACTATCAGTATTTTTGAGATATATCATGGACAAGGGCTGCATAACAAATTTGAATGTAATCACATCACTTTTTTTCTTTAAAGAAGCGTCAAAGATAAACCTCTGCATTATGTGGTGGTAGTGATATAAATGAGACAGAATTGTCTTGTGTGAAAATCTGTCATTGGGATACATTCTTTAAAAATAACGACTGATTGAAGTGCCAGAAACTGATGTTTGGACTGTTGTCCTTCTCATTGTTTAGATTTAAATGAATACGTCTGATTGTCAGAAATGTAAATTTAGCTGAAAAGATAATCTAGTTGTATGCTAGTGATTTCTGTACAAAAAAAAAATTTCTTTTATTAATAATGTGGATTATTTATTGTGTTCTCTACTTTGTGTCTGAGTGTCTTCGCCGAGACTATGAGTCCGTTGTGGACTTGTAGACATGAATTTTGTTAATTGTGCTGCAAAAGTTTGTCTATATGTTCATATCTGACATCAACACTGGTTTCTGATGAAGGTTTATTGAATCACGCGCTGGACGCATGAAGCTAGAGTTCAGTAGGGAATTGAGATACAGTTGTTACTTCAATCTTGAGTTGATTCTGATAATCCTAAAGACGAGGGATACAATCTACTTCTGGAGAATATGAAAGCATACTTCTTTTGTTTTATATTTCCTTTTGAATAACTTGATAACTCTGAATTTCATTGATTGCAACACCCAGAAGTGTTGCTTTCATTGATGCATTGGCTTGGAAATATTTGTGAAATTCAGGACAGTTTCAATGAGTTGCATGTACAAGTACTCTCAAAGTTTTGAGCCAACTGAATACAAATATTTGTTGAATACTCTTGGAAAAATTGTGTTGGCTCCAGGAATTTCCCTTCTTTGTTGAATTTTAGTTCTACTTCCATGTTTTGCTATTTCTACATAATTAATTTTGAAATCTTTAACCTCTTAGCTGAATCTCTGAAATGATTTTGGTCTTTTCACACTTGACAAATTTCAAAAGAAAAGGGAAAAGTGCTAAAATTATTTTGACTCAAGGTGGTTGTATACTTAAATGCATTTAGTTGATTACAGTTTTTCTCAGCAATAAAAGTATTCCTCTCCTCCTATAAGGTCAAACAAGTTCACAATTTCATGGTGCTTAGTTAAATAGCCTCTTATGAGGTTTGAGTAACACATATCCAAAGTAAAATATGAACCTATAGTAGACTAAAAGGCATGTCCACTCCCTTCTGAGCAAACGGTAAATCCTGAAGTTTTGGCTTAATAGTGGAGAAGCTATGGAGGAGAAGGCACGATCTTGCTATTTTCTGGATGTGT
This sequence comes from Chiloscyllium plagiosum, assembly GCF_004010195.1. NCBI lineage: Eukaryota > Metazoa > Chordata > Chondrichthyes > Orectolobiformes > Hemiscylliidae > Chiloscyllium > Chiloscyllium plagiosum. Next base: position 132,006,210 of record NC_057711.1, read on the forward strand.
CCAGCAATTCAGTTTTCTTGTCAAATGTACTGTTTTATTTTTAAATTTGCCCAAGCACACTGTCATTTTGACCTACCTATAGTGCTTGCTCTGTATCCATGTGAGAAATTTTCTGGGCTTCCTGCTGTAGCCTGGCAATGCATCCATCCCCACCAATTCGTTTGTGTGTGTTGAAAGGTTATGGGAAATTTCTGAAAACCCAGTAATGCATTCACCAAAACAGAATTGAGAAATTTTCCAGAAACTAATTCCCTGACTTGGCTTATTGCTAGCGACAGATCGACATGGCAGTTGCTGGTTTGATTAAGCATGTGACATCTAACCTGGAAAGCCTTAGCAGCGTAACTACAGATAACAATATTCCAAAAAGTCTCAAATACAACTGCAGTTAGTCATCCAAAAGAGACTTAGTGTTATGTACTGTCATGTATTGTACATCTCAAGAAAATCCTGTCGGTGTACTGAAATTGAATTTTTTTTTAATTAAAGCATTGTTATCTATCTGAAGTAACTAAATATTCAGCTTGTTGCTGCTATTGATTCATATATCATATTATATTTGAAAGACATCACTTAACCTTTCATAAATCATGGAGTTCAAATGTGTTTGCATTTTGATATCTAATTCGCTGTGCTACACATAATGCTTATTGGAGATTCTGAGATTTAAGATAACAGCAGCATTCCAGTTTTGTGTTCCCTGTCCCTGTTTCTGGACTCATTAGTGTGGAGTGGCCCTAGCCTCTTAAGCTAATTGTACTTTTTAAAAAAAAATACAATTAGAAAACCAGTTTACAAATAAAATTATAGAGAGGTGCTGTTTCCATCGACCAGAAGTTTTGTTTCATTAAATAGAATGAAACTAGTTATTTTGCCTTAAAATTGCTAAGAAAATATTTCATTGCCATCTCAACTCCTTGACTTGCAGGAAGAAGATGAAGTTCCAGATGATGAGACCCTGAATCAAATGATTGCTCGTCATGAAGAGGAGTTTGAACTGTTTATGGTAATTGCACAAAATTAAGTTATTGTCAAAAGTTCAGATTTTGGTTTATAATTGTGCTATCGTAGTGTATGAGAGGAAAGGGTATCTTTCATTTGCTTAGTCACTTAATGCTGCATGAGTATTGAGATTTCACTGAAGTAATTATGGATTATTTATTGATCCATATAAGAGTCTCTGGCAGTCTTCTATATTTTCAAGGTCAGAAGATGCTAATATTCCTAATGCTATTGAAAGCGAGAGCACAGATGTAGTGTTTCCACATGGAATGGAAAATAAAGGATTAACTCTTGTGATTTTAACAACTTCTGTAATCAAATACAAATGGCATTGTTGCCAACCATGTGTTTGGGAGCAAAAAATAGCTTTTTAAAGCTGCAGTTTGCATAGAGGCCTGGAAGACATTCAATTTTAGAAGCTCTCATTGGGAGAATGCAATTTTGAGCCAGGCTGAATGAATATTTGTTTATTTCCAAATCCATTGGTATCTGGGTTTAAAATGCCTGCTGCTTAAACTATAGGCATTGCTACCATCTGTGATTTCACAGTTTGTGGTTTAACTGTATACTGGAAATTTCTGCTGGCATTATGGACAAGGTATAGTACAATGATTCACCAGTCCTCCATTATCTCTGTTGCTGCGTAATGTTGTGTGAGAATGAGTAACAGAAAGGTGTGGCAGGGGTCTGGAATTAAATGACTTGCATGACTGCTAATGTGTTTCTATAATTGGACTAAACACCTTGAGTTTAAAAGGTTGGGTATCAGCATATCTTACTGATGTTCTTTACTGTGTCTGATCTACATTCATCAGGTGTGAAATATCAATAGTGAGACCCTTCAGTCAGTTTCCATTCTCAGTGAAGTTTAAGTAATGGTAGACTAACTGGTGTGCTGGCCCATGCGTCATTTTTGTTGTGAGGTGGTGCTTGGTTTCCTGTATTTCTAAGGAAAAAAACTTGATCACTTGGGTTACTGGGACCTGATTGATCAATTTTAGCAAAAAAAACCAAAATATTTCCGCATTAAGTCAGCCAGTAATCCAGGCGATGTGATCCTGTTAAGGATCAGTCACCATTAATGGCTATTCACTGTCCCAGTTATCCATTCCTTTCTGTCCAACTGTTCTTCTCTCTCACTGGGCTCTATCCCCAACTATCACTCAGCCACCTCATCCTCTTTTTTTTTTCTTTCCCATCCCGTCTTCTGCATATAATCTGATATTTTCCTAGCTACCATCAGTTTTGAGGAGGCGTCACTGGGCCCCGAAACGTAACTTTGATTTCTCTTCACAGGTTCTGCCAGATCTGCTGAGCTTTTCCAGCAACTTGTGTTTTTGGTCCTCTGGGGGTTTAGCTGCTTTTTGATATTGCTGATTGGCAGAAGTGGTCTCACTGCTCATAGATTACAACTGATCAGTGTAAACCATACACCTGTGGAAGAAGAGGAGGGGAATTTATAGGCAATGGTTTCTCATGTCCCTGCTTCCTCTTTCCTCATGAGTGGACATGAGTTCTGTCTAGAGCATTAGTAAATTTCTTGTCAATGTATTCTTTGCTCCTACCATGCTGTTCGTGGAGGAAGTAAATATTTGTGGATGTGGTGCCAGTTAAGTGACTACTTTGTCTTAGGTGGTGTTAGCTTCTTGTGTGGTTGGAGCTGTACTCATCCAGGCAAGTGGGGAGTATTCCTTTACATTGCTGACTTGCGTCTTGAAGATAGTGAGGGGAGTCGGGAGGTGAGGTACTTTCTGCAGGATTCCTTGCCTCTGACCTGCTCCAGATGCCACAATGTTTATATGGATAATTTAGTCTGGTCAATGGTAAGCTTCCAGGATGATGATAGTGGGAGATTCAGTAATCATAATGGCATTGGATGTCGAAGGACAATGGATGGATTCTTTCTTGTTGAAAATAGTCATTGCCAGGTACTTGTGTGGTGTGGATGTTACTTGGTATTTGTCATTGTCCTGGTCTTGCTGCGTTTGGTTTGATTTTATTTGATTTGATTTATTGTCACATGGATTGCTTCAGTATCTGAGGAACCATGGACAGTGCTGAATGGTGTGCAATAATCAGTGTGCATCCTCACTTCTGACCTTATGATGAAGGGAATGTCATTGATGAAGCAGCTGAAGATGGCTGGGCCTAGGGCACTACCCTGAGGAACTCCTGCAGAGATGTCCTGGAGCTGAGATGACTGACTCCCAATAACTGCAACCATTTTCCCATGTACCTGGTGTGACTGCTACCAGTGGGTAATTTTTCTCCTCAATTCCTGTTAACTTCAGTTTTGCTTGGGCTCCTTGATGCTACACCCAGTCAAATGCAGTCTTTATGTCAAGGGCTGTTACTCTCTCCTCACCTCTGCACTTCAGCTCTTTTGTTTATGTTTGAACTAAAGCTATAATTTGGGTGAAGATTTGTAGTTCAGGTGCTCGTTGTTGTGGTTCTGCTCGCCGAGCTGGAAATTTTTGTTGCAAACGTTTCATCCCCTGTCGAGGTGACATCCTCAGTCACCTAGACAGGGGACGAAACGTTTGGAACAAAAGTTTCCAGCTCGGCGAACAGAACCACAACAAAGCTATAATCACGTCAGGAACTGAGTGGCCCTGGCACAATCCAAACTGGGCATCACTGAGCAGCACTGTCGATCATCCCCTCTCATCATTTTATTGACAATTGAGAGTAGACTGATAAGGTGGTAATTGGCCAGGTTGCATTTGACCTACCTTTTTGTGTACAGGACATATTTGAGCAATTTTCAAATTGCCTAGTAGATGCCAGCGTCGTAACTGTACTGGAATAGTTTGGCTCAGGGCGTGACAGATTCTGAAGCATAAGTCTATAATGTTGGAATGTTATCGCTTTGCAGTGTCTACTGACTTCAGTCATTTTCATTGTTATCATATGAAATGAATTGAATTGTCTGAAAACTGGCATCTGTGATGCTGTGACTTCTGAAGGAGATGGACATAGAGCATTTTGCACTTTTGCATGAAGCTCATGGCAAATGTTTTGGCCTTTTCTCTCAGTTTTTGACATTTTTAGCATTCTTGAAGGAGGAGCGAGGTAGTTGGTTCACCAATGACTATGCCACAAAAATATTGTAATTATAGTTTGCCCCGGTCACTTTGAGGGTGGTGGAAGTGTTGTCAAATTGCAAAGACAGTGGGTACACTTGATTTTATTAAATCCTATTCCCCTTCCTACTCCCACTTTTAGCGCATGGACCTGGAGCGGCGAAGAGAAGATGCACGGAATCCAAAACGTAAACCACGACTGATGGAGGAAGATGACCTCCCATCATGGATTGTGAAAGATGATGCAGAGGTTGAGCGTTTGACTTGTGAAGAGGAGGAAGAGAAGATGTTTGGCCGTGGTTCACGCATGCGCAGGGATGTGGACTACAGTGATGCTCTTACAGAAAAGCAGTGGCTAAGAGTAGGTGTTACATTTAACGATGTTTCTAGAATTACTGCTCATCTTCCTGTGATCACTTGTACATGGTTCAAATAATTTTTGTTAAAAAGCATACTCATAACAAACAGCTGCATTGATAAGGAAACTGATTTGCCTTTCCTCATTTGAATAAATTGAAGAGAAATGATAGCTTGTTCTGCAAAATTGTTTTCGTCCTAAAAAATCTCTTCCTGCTTCATAGGTATGTTTTCACATTTCCATGGTTAAATTCAAAAGAAGCTGGCATATTTGGATATATTTGCAATAAAATCTAACTTATTCAAATACACTGGGAAATCACCTAATTACTTGTCATTAGGTCAAGATTTTGTGTTACATTTTCTTCATGTGACGATGGAAAAAGAGAAAGATTAAAATTTAAAAAGATGTTACCGTTGAAGGCAGACTGTAATACATGAATAGAGGCGAATAGCTAAGGAGTTAAGGGCTTCAGGTTTGTCTTTACTGTCTTTCTGATCTGCCCTTTGCTCTCAACTCCTTGAACGTGCTTTTGCATCCAAAAGCCTTGCCTTTCTTCCCAGAATTCCACATTGAATCAGATTTTCACCCCATCATAGTACAAGTAATGACCCTAATGAAAGTTAAAAATAGCATCCAGTAAAACCATAAACTATTCTTTCTCGCTCTTCAGGAATCATTCCTGCAGCCTTTGACACAGCTAGTCATGCTAATATCCTCTAATACCCCTGCTCTGTAATCCAACAGCTTGGGTCTATATTTGTCTAGTTCGTTCTTGTTATAACCAGCAAATCATCTGCAATGATTTCTCTTCCTGCCCTCTCACAATTACAACTTGTTTCCCTAAGGATCTATCCTTAGCACTTTCTTATTTCACAACTATATGCCATCCAGCAGTGGCATTCTGCTAAAACACTGCATCAGCTTCCAAACACTTAATGATATCTGCTCAATTTCTGACTTCTCTCTTGACAACTTCATTGTTTCTAATGTGTCACCTCTCTGAAAACTGGATGAACAGAGATTTCCTCGAGCTAAGTATTGGCAAACCTTTTGTCCCCATCATCAACCCTGGTCCCTCACCACTGACGCCATCCCTTTTTCTGGCAGCTGTCAAATTCACAACTTTGCCAATGGGGATGATCCTGAGATGAGCTACAACAGGATATCTGTGCCTATTTCTACTTCAATAATGTAAAATTGCCCAACTCCACACTTACTTGAGACTCACCTATTGCTGAAACCCTCATCTATGCCTTTGTTACCCCTGGGCTCAACTCTGCCAACCCACTTGTGCCTAGTCATCAGTCCTCCAACCTACATTTTAGTTATGCTCATCCAAAGTTCTACATGTATCTGAATGTGCTAATATTATTCACCTGTTATCGCTCTGCTCACTGTTCCTACTTTAGATACTTTTTTTAAAAAGAAAAGCCTTAATTTAAAAGCCATTTCCATGTTGTTTTTAAATTCTTGCAGTGTCAGGTCTCCGGATACCTGTCACAACTCTCCTATCTACATTCCTTCAATCCCTGGTCTCTTGTGCCTCTGTGATGTTAATTGCTGCACCATTTGGCAGCATTTAGGTGCTGACACCCTAAGCTCTGAAATTCGATCCCTAACACCTCATTCTGTCTGCCTGTCTCTCCTTTTGAAGATATTCCTTAAAGGTCAATTCTGACCAACGCTACCTCCTTGTGTGGCTTACTTTTTAATTTTGTTTGATACCAGTCCTTTGTGGTGGCTTTGATTTGTTTTACAACACTAAAGACAAGTTGTAACTGTGAGGTTGAACCTGCCTACCCTTTCCAAATGTCAAAAGAAAACCAGGTACAGTTTTTTTTTGAATAATAGGACAAATTGTTTGATGTGGATGTTAGGCAGTGAAGAGACCATCTTCCTGGGAGGAATTTTAAATTTACTGTTTCAGAATTTGGCAAGTATAGAGTCTAGATAATTTATGACAAATTGCTCCCTATTGTGAAATAAACAAATTGGATGGTATCTTTGAGCTTGGATTGTGAACCGTGTTGTTTTAGAAATCCCAAGCATTGAATGAACTCTTAAGATTTTCCACAAGCTTGCTTTAAAACTGAAGGCCTGAACTCTGGAATGATAGAAAGATTGTACCATTGACATGCAATCTTGCATCGTAAAGGTTTAGGACTTTCGGCTGATTATTAATTACGGGGCTGATAGAAATAAGTTAACTCTTTGTGAACTGAGATAACCAGGGATTCAAAATCCATTGTGAGGTAACATTTTGATAGTTCATTTTTGTGAAGAAGAACAGAATAGAGGGCAGAATATAATTTGGAGACTTGTAACCTTGGCATTTCCTCTTGCTATTTCTCCTCTGTTGAAACTCATGGTTGCAACAGTAAGAGGGAATGAATGGACTGTATTGCTGAGGCAGAACGGTACAGTAATTTTAGAAATGAGATCTCCACAAAGTATAGTTTCAAGGCCCAAGTATTAAAGGGTCAACTATCAACTGTACTCTCAACCTTTTCAATAAAGACTTCAATCCAGAATTTTGAACAGGAAAGTAAACTTGTAACATTTTTAGGCAATTGAAGATGGTAATTTAGAAGAAATGGAAGAGGAAATACGTCAAAAGAAAGCTAGAAAGCGCAGAAGAAATGTAGATAAAGATCCATCAAAAGAAGATGGAAAGAAGAAGAAAAAGAGAGGCAGACCTCCAGCTGAAAAGCTGTCTCCAAATCCACCAAGGATCACTAAACAGATGAATGCTATCATTGACACAGTTATTAACTACAGAGACAGGTAAAATAAGTTCCACCTTTACAAACCTATTCTGGGATGCTTGGTTTCAACAGATGTTTCAATTGCCCGTAAAATCCAAATTTTAGCTGAAATTGGTATTTAAACCATTGGGTTTCCATTGTCAGACTTGTATTGGTGAAAACATTAAATGAAATTTAAATAGCATCAGAAACCTTTAGAGTGATGAGCAAAGTATGTGATAAATACACAACAGTTTCATCAAAATTAATCTTAGTTGCAGCTCTCCTTGGAGGCCAGTTCTCAAGACAGCAGCCTTCAGTTCTCAGAGATTATAATGTTGCAGCAATAAATTAGGCTGTTATCCTGTTCTGGCCCTCCACAAGAACAACTCTGCAAATTCCACTATCCTGACTCTTCCCTATGGTCATATGAATTTTTTTTTAACAATGGTAACAAGGAAAGCAAGTCTCTTGCTCCACCGATCTGTCTATACCCTCTTGAAGTCTATCAGCACCAGTAGTCTGTTCACAGTTCACAATATTAGATTTTGTATCACCTGAAAATTCTGGAATTGTTTCCTTGTTATCCACATCTTGATTATTAATATATGTCACTAAAAGTCAGTGGAACAGCACTGATGCATGGGCAACTGAACTTAATACCTTCAAGTCCAAAAAGCACCACTTACTTCTACATTTTCCTGTCACTCTTCATCTCTGTGCTGGTAGTTTATCCTATGGATTTTACCTGGTAGACGGCACTTTTACCAAATATCTTTTAGTAGTCCTTGTACACCTTAGCAATCGCATTACTATATCAACTTTCTCTGCTTCCGCATCAAAATGTAAATAAATCACTTAAAACCAATTTGCCTTTCAAATGTCTGCACTGAAATTGATGCAACATACTGATATTTGGAAACAAATGTCTGCAATTTTCTTTCAGCCTGTTTCTGAAAGCTTGAGAGCGCACTGGTGTATATGTACAACTTTGTAGGATTTCAGCCTGTATCTCACCATATCTCTTAATATGAAATTAATTATCTACCAAGGTTAGATTTTTGTGGGTGTTTGCAATATTAGTGATCCACAAGTAAATGACAGACTGTTCGTGCTTCAAACTGCAGTTCCATATAATGCATCTGTTGTTAGTGATAAGAATTTTTGACTCCAACCACACAGCTACAATCTGATTAAATGAACAAATTGTGCAAAAGAGTTATGATGCATGTTTGTAGCCTATAGGCAACATTGCGATGCCTACAGCAATAGAGTAATAACAAGACAAATGAAATATTGTGCATGCTATAATTCTGAAATTAAAACAAAATTATAGCAACACTCCATAACTTAGACACTATCTGATATGACGAAAGGCCATTGAGTTGAAAATGTTAATTTTGTTTCTTCCCCCCCACCCCCACTTCTGGTCCTGCCTGACCTGCTGAGTATGTGTGCCATTTTCTTGTGACACAGAGCTGTGGATTGAGCAGAAATAAACATTGCAGTTAATGATAAGCAAAATGAGACCGCTCTAACAATGATATGGAATGCAGTAATGTATTCCTAGTTGAAATAAGTGAATGGCAGATATAGGCGCAGCTGGAATTTGAATTTCTTACGTGTAAATTGTTGTAAATATATTGATGATGTGAGTTTGTGGAACTGATCTAGCTTCATTTCCTTTTGCCCTGAAACTAGCTTGAGCCGACAGCTAAGTGAGGTTTTTATCCAGTTACCTTCACGGAAGGAGTTGCCTGAATACTACGAGCTAATCCGAAAACCTGTAGATTTCAAAAAAATTAAGGTGAGATGTATCATAAAGAAGATTATTTCCTGATGTGTTCTGAGATGACGCTGTAAGCTGGAGAGGTTGCTGTTTCAAACCAGGCAGTAGATTTATTCGACCTGTGTACACACTAATTGTATTAGAGTCACATATTTATACATCTTGCAGTCATATTCATTTCATAGACTTCTCAAACATTGTAAGGTTATAGGATAGAGTCATACAGCGTGGAAATAGACCCTTCAATCCAACCAATCTATGCCAATCATATTCCCAAACTAAACTAGTCCCACCTATCTGCTTTTGGCTCCAAACCTTTCCTATTTATGAATTTATCCCATAAGTTGTTTAAATGTTATAAATAAACTGCATTCACCATTTTGTCTGGCAGTTCATTCACACACAAACCACTCTCTCTGTAAATAAAAACATTGTACCTCATGCCTTTTTAAAATCTTTCACCTCTCACCTTAGAAATATGCCTCCTAGCTTTGAACTCCCCATCCTAGGGAAAAGACTTTTGTCATTTACTTTATCTATTCCCCACATAATTTTATAAATTCCAATAAGGTCAACTCTTAACTTCTTACACTCCAGTAAAAAAAAAAGTCCCAGCCTTTCCAGTCTTTTCTTTTAATATCTCAAACCCTCCGTTCCTGGAAACATCCTGGTAAATGTTTTATGAACCCTCTCCAGTTTAATAATATCCTTCCCATAACAAGTAGAACAGCACGCAGTACTTCAGAAAAGGCCTAACCATTGTCCTGAGCGACCTCAACATGACGTCCCAACTCCTATACTCAATGATTTGAGCAATGAAAGCAAGCGTGCTAAATGCCTTCTTAACCACCCCATCTACTTGTGACGCAAATTTAAAAGAATTATGTACCTGAGCCCCTAGGTGTCACTGTTCTACAACACTACCCAGGACTGTACCATTAATTGTATAAGTCCTGGCCTTGTTTGCATTGCCAAAGTGCAATACCTTTTACTAATACAAATTAAACTTTATCTGCCACTCCCCTGCCAAGTGACCCAATTTAACAAGATCTCTGCAATCTTAGATAATTGTCTTCACCGTCCACTATACCATTAATTCTGGATAACTGCAATGATTACAGGTTTTCCATCCTCCCAGATGTGTCTCTGGTTAGTGAATTATAAAGCCAAACACTCCTACCCCAGTGCACATTTCTTAATGCTATGTTCTTTTGACCTCGAGTCTTGACAGTGTGCATTGCTGAACAATGGCATTCTTTGTGTTTGAGACAGCATCCCATTCCACCCCACCAGCCAGTACAGTCCATTCATCCTGAGGTTAAATGATCCTTTTGACTCTCCAGTATTAACAGGGTTACTCTTCCCTATATGTTGCAGAGGAGTTCCCCCCCCCCCATCTATTACTACAACCCTTCACTGGATTGCGTTGCTTCCTAGCATATATAGATGTTCTAATGAAAATGTCCATTTATGTTTTAGGGTATTTATCTGTATGTCTGTTCTGTTTACTGTAGTTGGTCTGCTTCCAATGTTAAGAGTTTCAAGTGTAATATTCACATTACAGTTCTGCTATCCCTTCATTGGTATTTTCAGCTTATTTATTTTACTATAATTCTTCTACTACACCCTTATACTTCCTGTATCAACTTCTCCTGCTAAACATTTATAGACAGTTAAATTTTCCTTTTTTTTTCTTTTAAACTGACCAATCATCAGATTTTATTTTTATGCTGATTTGACTCAACATTGTGCTCTGCTACGGTGAACCTTCCCTGGACTACCTGTAACACTAATATACTTTTCGTTAGCTAAGGGAACCAAAACTCTTCACAGTATTCCATCTGTCTGCCTTATATAGTTTTATTAAGACCTCACTCTTTTTCTACTGCATTCCTTTTGGGGCAAAAAAAAGTGAATATTCAATTTGTCTTTCCTATTACTTGCTGAACATGTATGTTAGTTTTTTTTGTGATTTATGCATGAGGGCTCCCAAATCCCTTGTAGTCTATAGCTTTCTACAGTCTTTCTTTTTTTAAATAATATTCAGCTCTTCTATTTTTCCAGCCAAAATGCATGACCTCACATCCTGTTGCATTACATTCTATCTGCCAAGTTTTTGCCCATTCATTTAGTGTTGCAATATCCATCTGTATGCTGTCTCCTTCCTCAGCACTTGATTTTCCATATATTCAGTGTCATTTGCAAACTTGGCGTAGTACTATTACGACACGGGGTAAACCGCTCTGCTAACTTAGACCAGCTACACAGAAAAAGTTCACCTCACGCTGTAATCTGTTCAAATTCGAGAGGCAAAAAACTATCCCGGGGTCACTATATAAAGTAAAAATTAACAATTTTATTCTTTAACACTAACAGACAATATTAAAGCCAACAATTATTTACTCTTAAACCTATCTTTTACTTCCCACTCTACAATACTAGTTCGATTTTTCAAAAATCCTAATTAAGGTTTACGAAAAAAATCACGTTTCAAAAACCAGTTAGCTTTGTCGATTCTGCTTTGTAGATTTTCCTCTGTGGATTGTCTCTCGGTCAGTTTCGATGTTCTGCTGCGTAAACTTCTTATAGACAGGTACCTTTCAGAGAGCTCTTCAATTAGCAGTCTATATTTGTGGATGTCCTTGGCAGTTCTCCCCCTAACTGTCCAAAATATCTTTTTTTTTACCCCAAAACATGGGATCGTTTTATTGGTTTTCATATTATCAAAGTACTAAATTCAAATTTGATTAGATTTTGCTATCTTGGGGCATAATTTAAACTGGCCGAATTTGAATTTATTTTTGTTTCACAGCAACTCAGATACAGCTGTTTGTTTCAACCAAGTGTTACATTCTTACTTTGAACCAGACTCTCTGTACTTTGTCAGTCCTTGCTAGCTTTTCAACTCCAAGGTTCAGTACACCTCCATATACCTTCATTCACTTTGTTCATCCAAGTCATGAGTATATATTGTAAATAATTGTAGCACCAGCATTGATCTGTGTGACACTTTGCAATTACAGGTCACCATCTTGAAAAAGCCAGCTTTATCCCACCTGTCTGTCTGCTATTAGTTAGCCAATCCTCTATCCATGCTAATATGCTACTTCCAATCACAGGCTTTTATCTTATTAGGTACATTATCAAATATCTTATGAAAATCTGAATATATTTTATCTGCTGCTTCCCCTTTGTCCTGCTTGTTACCACCTCAAAGAATTCTAATCAATTTTTCAGGAATGATTTCTCCTTCATGAAGCCATTCTGACACTGCTTAATCATACGTTTCTAAATGCTCTATTGTATTCTTTATTATAGACTCTTGCATGTGTTAAGCTAACTGGTGTATGGTTCCCTGTTTAATGACTCCTTCCCTTTTTAAGATGTTGGTGTACTCTTGGATTGAAATACTCTGTCCCTTCCTGACATGCCCTTGATTTGTTACATCTGCCCAAGCTTGATCTGTCACTCCCATTGTTTAGAGCCATCTGCAGTTTCCTCATCATATGCTTTGCCGGAACACTGCCCAGAACAGATCAGGTGTAGACTGTGCCAATGCTGCAGTCTCATTTTCAAAAGTTTGGGTCATAGTGAACCAGAATCCACTTTTCCCACACCACTCCTGTTTAACCATATTTGTTTTACTAATCTGTGTTCACTGGCAGTAGGCGCACAGCTTTGGTAGTTATCCAGAGATTCTTAGCTCTAAATTTTGCTTTTCAATTTAGTGTCGAGATCTTCCTATTGATCAAACAGAAACTCTTTCCGAGCCCTGCCAATGTTGGTATCTGCATGCACTGTGACAGCTAGATCCTCCTCTCCCACTCCACTTTCTTATTGGGCCCTGATATCCTGAACCCTCGGTTACCCTAGTCAGTCTGTTTCTTATCTGAATAACCCCTGCTTTCATCCAAGCATGTGAGCACTTCCAAACTTGCTACAATCCAATCCCTTATCTGCCTTATTTATTGTTACCCTCTCCTGCCACTTTCTATAGATGGAATCACACTGTTCTATCCTAACATATTCTCCACAACCACCTGATGAAGGAACAGTGCTCCGAAAGCCAGTGCTTCCAAGTAAACCTGTTGGACTATAACCTGGGGTTGTGTGATTTTTAACTTTGTACATCCTAAAATATGTTTGTTTGATTTTTGCTTATGATTTCAGATGTACTGTTCACACTTTGATCAATAAGCTTCTTGCTCATTTAAGTGATATTTCATGGATTTATTAAATATGTGGTGAACAAGAGAATTTACAAAGTATGATATGCTTGAGAATCTAAAATTTTCATAGTTCTGAACACCAGTCTTTGCAAGTCCAATGCTTGTGCAACAGCCACTTTAATATATATATTTAAAAATCTAAGGAACTGCGAATGCTGGAAATCTGAAATACAAGCGGAAGTTGCTGGAAAAACTGAGTTCTGAATAAGGGTCAATGAATGTGAAATGTTAGCTCTGCTTTCTCTTCACAGCTGCTGTCAGACCTGCTGAATTTTTCCAGTAATTTCTATTTGTGTTTTTTTTTTGTATTTTATTCTAAATCCTTAACCATTTCTGCACAACATGAATATGCAAAAGTTGAGCAGCAACTTCACGTGAGGGGATCCAGGGGAAAAATACAGCATCTGTAGTATTTTGTTTTTGTGAGGAAAATTTACTTCAACTTTTCCTTAGTCAATTAGTTTAATCAATTAGCTGATTTTCTTGAATATTTCCCCATTTTGGCTAAAGAGCTAAGTGCAACTTAATTTTTGCCTTATCAAAAGTAGCTTCTTGTATAGTATCATTTATATTTTATCCCAGGGAACCTTTAATTATAAGTTTGTCTTTAATTCTAACTAATGCAGATCCAATCAATACTTCTGATTCCTGATGAAGGGCTTTGGCCCAAAACATAGATTCTCCTGCTCCTCAGCTGCTGCCTGACCTGCTGTGCTTTTCCAGCACCATACTCGACTCTGATCTCCAGCACCTGCAGTCCTCGCTTTCGCCCAATCAATTTTAAGTCAAGGCATTCAGATGTATAGCCATATTTATTGGATTGTTTTCCCTGAAACTTGCCAGCACTAATTAGATTCTTGAAACTTTGGAACCAATGTACACTTGACACATCTATAATTTCCTCATTACTTCATCCCTGAAACTGACCACTGCTGCAGGGTCAGCTTTAATTAAACAATTCAGTGTGGTTACACCTCTCCATTTTACTTGTTCCTTCCTGCATAACAAGCTAAAGGTAATAACCCATCTGCAATATAAAGAATCATAAATGACTATAGCACAAAAGTAATGTTTGTACTGTCTCCCTGAAAGAGCACTTCACCAAGTGTCACTTCCCTGTCTTGTTCCCATAACTTTGCACTTCCTTTTAAGATAATTCATTTCCCCATTGGATGCCTCCATCACACTTCCAGGCTTTGTACTCCAGAACCAAAAGTACTTGATGCGTGAAAAATCCTTTTTCCTATTGTTACCTTTTTGCTCATTGTTATATTTTACGTCCCCTCATTCTTGATCCTTCCCATAATGAGACTGTTTCTCTCATCTACTCAGTTCAGATCATTTGTGATTCTGAATAGCGCCTCTCAAGTCTTCTTTCAGCATTCTATGCTCCAAGGAGAATAAGTGGAAACATTTGGTCCAATGTAACTGAAGTTTTTCTTGGAACCATTCTTGTGAATCTCCACTGCATCTCTGATGTTTTCGTATCATTTCTAAAGTAGGGTGTCAACAACTGGTTGTGATATTCTAGTTGAAGCAGTGTTTATATAAATTTTACATTGCTTTTTCATGTACTTGCTTTTATTTATAAAGCCAGGATGCTATACATTTAGTTGTGATCTGAGCCTGTCTCACCATCTGTATTGATGTTTGGGGATTTACACCCAGGTCCCTGTGTTCCTACACCCCTTTAGAATAGTGCCCTTTGATTTTGTATTTCTCCACATTATTCCTACCAAAATTAATCATTTCTCTGCATTAACTTTCATCTTCCACTTATCCACCCCTTCCACCAATCTGAAATAACTTCTGCCTACCGCACAGGGTTGCAGTATTTGCAAGCAGCTTAACATCCACAAATTGAAATTGTCCCCAATATTCCAAAAGTGTGGTGGTAGAAAATCACAGCAAGTCAGGCAGCATCTGAGGAGCAGGAAAATTGACATTTCAGGCAAAAGCCCTTCATCAGGAATAAGGCTGGGAGCCTCAGGCGTCCACCCTTGAGGCTCCCAGCCTCATTCCTGATGAAGGGCTTTTGCCCGAAACATCGATTTTCCTCTCCTCGGATGCTGCCTGACCTGCTGTGATTTTCCAACACCACTCTAATCTAGACTCTAATCTCCAGCACCTGCAGTACTTAATTTCACCCAATAATCCAAAGTCTTGGGGTTTAATGGATGCAAGAAACAGCAATGATCCTAACACCACCTGGAAAACCTTCTTAGCCTCTGTTTTCAGGTTCTCTATCACGCTATCAAATTTGTGTCCATGTCGCTAGTGTCCCTTTTACTCTCCAAGCTCTACCTTTGCTCACAAATCTGTTGTGTGACACTTTGAGATTCTTTTGACATGCATTTGTAATAGGTATTGCTGTCATTAGCCCACACTGTTACCTCATCAAAGAAAATTCCCAAGTTAGTTGAACACAATTTGCCCTTCATTAACACACATCTAGTGTGAAGAACTCCTGCAGTGATGTTCTGCTAATTAGCATTCAACAGCCATCACTGTCTTTTTGCTAGACTGCTACAAGTAAACTGTTTTCTCCTTGATTCTCATTGGCTTTAATTTTGCCAAGCTTTTTGGTACTATTCTCAGTCAAATGCCTTGATGCAGTCACTCTGTACTCTTTGCAGCTTTGACTCAAACATGGACCAATGAAATAATTAGATTGAAGAAGTTGAGACTGTTTTCTATTTGAAGAGAAGAAAGCAGAGAATTGATTTGATACAGATTTTCACAATCGCGAGCGGCCTGGATAGAGTAGTTGGGGAGAAGTTGTTCCTAATTGTAACAGGGTAATGAGTGAGTGGGCATAGATGTGAAGTATTGTGCAAAAGAAGCAAGGGTGACATGAGAGAAACTTTTACCACCTGGCGATTAGTTGAGATATGGAATGTGCTGGCTGGAAATGTGGTGGAGGTAGGTTCAGTTGAGGCACTTGAGAATATTGGGTGATAATTTTCAGTAGAAATGGTATGCAGAGACATTGGGAAAAGACTGGAGATTGGCAGTATGTAAGAGAGCAAATGCAGGCATGTTGACGAATAGCTGTCTCAAGCCCCTCCAAACTCTTCCTATTCACATACCCATCCCAGGTGCCTTTTAAATGTTGCAATTGTACCAGCCTCCACCACTTCTTCTGGCAGCTCATTCCATACATGTACCACCCTCTGCATGAAAATGTTGCCCCTTAGGTCTCTCTTATATCTTTCCCCTCTCACCCTAAACCTAAGCCCTCCAGGTCTGGACTCCCCTACCCCATATTTTTGTCTATTTATCCTATCCATGCCTCTTATGATATAATAAACCTCTATAAGGTCACCCCTCAGCCTCTGATGCTCCAGGGAAAACAGCCCCAGCCTGTTCAGCCTCTCCCTATAGGTCAAATCCTCCAACGCTGGCAACATCCTTGTAAATCCTTTCTGAACCCTTTCAAGTTTCACAACATCCTTCTGATAGGAAGGAGACCAGAATTACACACAATATTCCAACAGTGGCCTAACCAATATCCTGTACAGACGCAACATGACCTCCCAACTCCTGTACTCAATACTCTGACCAGTAAAGGAAAGCACACCAAATGCCGCCTTCACTATCCTATCTCCACTGCGACTCCACTTTCAAGGAGCTATGAACCTGCACTCCAAGATCTTTGTTTATTAACACTCCCTAGGACCTTGCCATTAAGTGTATAAGTCCTGCTAAGATTTGCTTTCTCAAAATGCAGCATCTCACATTTATCTGAATTAAACTCCATTTGCCACTTCTCAGCCCATTGGCCCATCTGATCAAGATCCCGTTGTAATCTGAGGTAACCCTCTTTGCTGTCCACTACACCTCTAATTTTGGTGTCATCAGCAAACTTACTAACTATACCTGTTATGCTCACATCCAAATCATTTATATAAATGTCGAAAAGTAATGGACCCAGCACCGATCCATGTGGCACTCTAATGGCCACATGCCTCTAGTCTGAAAAACAACCCTCCACCACCACCACCTTCTGTCTTCTACCTTTGAACCAGTTCTGTATCCAAATATTCCGTGAGATCTAACCTAATTATAGGACAAGCCAAACCGAGAACAGCCAGGGAATTCCTAGAGGCATGGCACTCATCCACAGATTCAATCAATAAGCACATCGAGACAGGGGACGAAACGTCTGCAACACAAATTCCCAGCTCGGCGAACAGAACCACAACAACGAGCACCCGAGCTACAAATCTTCTCACAAACTTTGAATTCCTTCCCTTTCTTTTAGCTTCAGTTGTTACATTCTCTGTCAGCATGTCCTCTCTCCTCTTCCCACCCCACCCCAGTGAGACTGTCTGTTCTTTCCAGTCTGGCAGTTAGATGCACCTTTGTTCTGCCATTGCAAGCAACAAATGCTGGAGATCACAGCAGGTGAGGCAGCATCCATGGATACAGGGCAAGCTAACGTTTTGAGTTGAAATGAATCTTCATCCAGCATCTGTAGTAACTTGTTCCTACATGGTTCTACTGTTCTCATGCTCCAATTAATTAATCTGAACTATCGATATCTTTCTCTTCCAGCACTTCCAACACACAACATCTGCCCCACAATTGCATAAATGCTGCCCCCTCCACACTTCACGTCAGCTCTGGTGAAGAGTCATCTAGACTTGAACATTAGCTTGCTCTCTCTCCATGGATGCTGCCTGACCCGCTGTGATCTTCAGCATTTTTTGTTTTCAGTACAGATTCCAGCATCTGCAGTAATATGCAGGAAATTGTTAGGGGTGTTTAAAATTGACATTTAGACCGAGATAAAGGCAAACCCTTTCCAGAAGGATCTACAACCAGAGGACATCAATTTAAGAGGAACCAAAGGCAACATCAAACAATTTTTTTTTCAGCAAATGGTTATGACCTAGAATGATTGTAGAAGCCAATTCAACTTGGTTTTAGAAAGGAAATGTTTGCAGGGCTTTTGGAAAACAATGATGAAGTGGCACAAACTGAATTGCCCATGCAGAGAACTGCTGTGGACTCTGGCTGCCACCTTACTCTAATCATCCTATAACTCTCACATTATTAATTCTGTAAAATTTCTCTAGGACCGCATTCGCAACCATAAGTATCGAAGCCTGGGAGATCTAGAAAAAGATGTCATGTTGTTATGTCATAATGCTCAGACGTTCAACCTGGAAGGATCACAGGTCAGTCTTTCACTCGATTTAATATTAGAACTCTCAAAATCTATAGTGCAAATAAATAGTAATGTAAAGGTGGATTTTGTAATCTGAATTCGCAGCAGGGAAAGAGTTGTTGATACTGACTGTTTCATAAAATTGTATTCGAAGTTCATTTTTAAACGATAAAGAATTACAACGGTGCAGCATATACTGAATTATACATGCTTTTTCCCCTGTAAATGGTCAGTAATTCAAAGTGTAATGTGTAGAAATGTATTTTTGTAGAAAAAACCATTTGAGATTGATATAAATAATTTTATATATATCTTAAACTTCAACAGCTTACCAGGCAAGTTAACTGATTGGCCAAGATGTTACCATAAGTAATATACCTGGGGATGTTGTTCATCACATCACACTGTAACTGTCCTACCTTTTGGCTCCCTTGTTTGCTGAGGATTTATCTAGCTTTGTCTTTAAAGTATTTGGTGACCCTGTGACCAGCTATCAATTGAAACCAATAATTAGGCTGGTCCCTTCAGCTGCCACAGTTACAATATGTTTTCAGGTTGACTTGGTTCAGTTAAAGTCAAAGTGTGCACTGGAAAACCATGGCCAGTCAGACCGCATCCAAGGAGCAGGAGCATTGATGTTTCGGGCATCAGCCCTTCATCAGGAATGTGGGGAGAGGGGGAAGGGAGCTGAGATAAATAGGAGGGTGGGGGTTGAGTTGGGGAGGAAGGTAGGTGGGAGTGTGAATGGTAGATGCAGGTGGGGGGTGATGGTGATAGGTAGGTGGGGAGGATGGAGTGGATACGTGGGAAGGAAGATGGACAGGTAGGACAGTTCAAGAGAGCAGTTTATCTCAGCACCCCCCACCCCCATTCCTGATGAAGGCCTTATGCCCACAACATCAATTTCCCTGCTCCTCGGATGCTGCCTGACCTGCTTTGCTTTTCCAGCACCACACTTTTCGACTCTGATCTCCAACATCTGCAGTCCTCACTTTTTCTCCTTAATTCAGTTAGGGCCTTATTGACTTAGCTCTGATTAATAATCTGCTTGCTTGTGCTGATTCATAGGAGATTATACAAGCCTGAGTGAACAAATACGTTTGAGTGGAAATTTGGATGTAACTCCAGTTTGGCAAAGCCTCCCCATAGTCAACACATTTTATAGAATCCTAGTGCACAGAAATAGATCCTTCGATCCAATCAGTCCATGCCAACCAGGTATCCTAAACTGAACGAGTCCCATTTGTCTGTGTTTGGCCGATATCCCGCTGAACCTTTCCTGTTTGTGTACCTGTCCGGATGCCTTTTAAATGTTGTAATTGTATCCACTTCTGTCACTTCTTCTGGAGTTGGAGCTGTTGCTACCAAGCTTGCTGAGTTCTTCCAGCCTCCTACTTGTGTACTTTAGATCCCTGCATCTCCAGTTTTTTTGTCTCTATCACTTTCTCTGGCAACTCATTCCACCATATGCATCACCCTCTGAGTGAAAAAATTGTCCCCCAGGTCCCTTTCAAATTTTTCCCCTCTCTCACCTTAAACCTATGCCCTCTAGTTTTGGATTCCCCTACCCTGGGAAAAAGATCTTGCCTATTCACCGTCTCCATGCCTCTCATGGTTTCAAA
Organism: Chiloscyllium plagiosum; assembly: GCF_004010195.1. Classification (NCBI taxonomy): domain Eukaryota; kingdom Metazoa; phylum Chordata; class Chondrichthyes; order Orectolobiformes; family Hemiscylliidae; genus Chiloscyllium; species Chiloscyllium plagiosum. The sequence goes on from NC_057711.1 coordinate 132,026,213, forward strand.
AACCTCTATGGTCACCCCTCAGCCTTCGACGCTTCAAGGTAAAAAAACAGTCCCAGCCTCTCCTTACAACTCAAACCCGACAACATCTTTTATAAATGTTTTCTGTATTCTTTCTAGTTTAATAACATCTTTACTATGGCAAGGCGACCAGAATTGAATGCAGTATTCTAAAAGTGGCAATTTCCCCAAAGCAGAAACTTCAGGCTATAATCATCAGGCTTGTAACTGCAGCACTGAAGGACAGTGGCACTGTTGGAAGTTTGCTGTCTTGTTTCATCCATTTAAAAACAACGAGGTTGTCAACCCTACTCTCCCTGCCCCCTCTCATGGGTGTCAAAGACCTAAGGTACAGTTTGAAGGGTTCACCTGGTTTCTTTTACAACATCAAGTCTAAGATCAGACTAACCTTCATTGTACTTCAAGAGTCATTTAAATGTCCCTAATGTCTCTGACTCTACTACCACCACTGGCAGTGCATTCCATGCACCCACCACTCTGTGTAAAGAACCGAACTCTGACATCTCCCCTAAAGTAATGGTGTTGGTTGTTTCTCACTTGTTATATGTGGAATATATCTCAGTTCAATATCCTTTTAAGTTGCAATTATTGAGATCTGCTGCAGCCCTGTACACTCAAAAATCATTTTTTTGTCTCCAGAAATAATACTGAAAATTAATAGGTTTATATCTAGAGCATTTTAAGTTGCTTTTTGTCAGAACACTTTTAATTTTGAAGTGTTTAGAAAGTGAGTGCTTCAAACACAGTCTCTATAGCGATGCTTCCTCTGACCTTCTTAGTTGCGCTTCCTGTTAGTTGGAAATTTTATTACAGACTGAATTCTACAGATGTTGGGTAATTGTGAACCTTTCACTGTTAGAACATAGAACATGGAAAAGTACAGCACAGACCAGGCCCTTTGACCCACTATGTTGGGCTGAGGATTAATCCTAATGTAAAATAAAATAACCTAATCTACGCACCCCTCAATTCACTGCTATCCATGTGCATGTCCAGCATCGCTTAAATGTCCCTAATGACTGCTTCCCCCACCACCACAGCTGGCAACACATTCCATGCATTCACAACTCTCTGCTTAAAGAACCTACCTCTGACCTCTCCTCTATACCTTCCTCCTAATAACAAAACTATGACCCCTCGTACCAGTCAATCCTGCCCTGGGGAAAAGTCTCTGGCTACCTTGTATACCTCGATCAGGTCACCTCTCTTCCTCCTTCTCTCCAGAGAGAAAAGTCCGAGCTTAGTCAACCTTTCTTCTTAAGACAAGCCCTCCAGTCCAGGCAGCATCCTTGTAAACCTTCTTTGCACCCTCTCCAAAGCCTCCGTATCTTCCCTATAGTAGGGCGACCAGGACTGAACACAATATTCCAAGTGTGGTCTCACCAGGGACTTGTAGAACTGCAGCAAAACCTCGTGGCCCTTAAACTCAATCCCCCTGTTAATGAAAGCCAAAACACCATATGCTTTCTTAACAACCCTATCCACTTGGGTGGCAACTTTGAGAGATCTATGTATTTGAATATCAAGATCCCTCTGTTCCTCCACACTGCCAAGAATCCTGTCTTTAATCCTATATTCAGCATTCGACTTCGACCTTCCAAAATGCATCAGTTTGCATCTATCCAGGTTGAATTCCATCTGCCATTTCTCAGCCCAGCTCTGCATCCTGTCTATGTCGTGTTGCAGCCTGCAATAGTCCTCGATACTATCAATGGCACTTCCAACCTTTGTGTCATCTGCAAATTTACTAACCCACCCCTCAACCTCCTCAACCAAGTCATTTATAAAAAGTACAAAGAGCAGAGCCCAAGAACAAAGCCCTAAGGGACCCCACTCAACACTGACCTCCAGGCAGAATACTTTTCATCTACTTCTGTCAGCCATCAAATTCTGAATCCAGACAGCCAAATCTCCCTGTATCCCATACCTCTTGACTTTATGAATGAGCCTTCTATGGGGAACCTTATCAAATGCCTTGCTGAAGTCCAAATACACTACATCCACTGCTCAACCTTCGTCGACCTGTCTTGTCACCTCAAAGAACTCAATAAGATTTGTGAGGCATGACCTGCCCTCACAAAGTCATGGTGACTGCCTTTAATCAAGCTATACTTTTCCAAATAATCATAAATCCTGTCCCTCAGAATTGTTTCCAAAACTTTGCTGACCACAGACATAAGACTGACTGGTCTGTAATTGCCAGGGATTTCCCTATTACCCTTCTTGAAAAGACGAACAACATTCACCTCCTTCCAATCCTCTGGTATGACTCCCGTGGAGTGAGGAAGTAAAGATCTTTGCCAGCGGCTTAGCAACCTCCTTTCTCGCTTCCTGGAGCAGCCTGGGTAAATCTGGTCTGGCCCTGGGGACTTGTCAATTTTAATGTTTGCCAAAATTTCCAGCACATCAACTTCATCAATCTTGGTCTGTCCAAGCCTGTATGCCAGCTCGTCAAAATTCTCATTCTTAACAAGGTCCCTTTCCTTAGTGAAAACCGAAGCAATAAACTCATTTATGGCTTCCCCTATCTGTTCAGACTCCACGCACAAGTTCCCTATGCTATCCCTGATCGGCCCTGATCATTCTCTCATTCCTCACGTATGAGTAAAATGCTTTTGGGTTCTCCCTAATCCTTCTTGCCAAGCCTTTCTCATTTCCCTGCCTAGCTGTCCTTAGTCCATTTCTGAGCTCCTTTCTAGTAATCCTCTAAAGCTATGCTAGACCCTTGTATCCTATACCTTACGTAAGATGCCTTCTTCCTTTTGATGAGAAGTCCTCTGTTCTTATCATCCAAGGCTCCTTACTCTTACCACTTCTTACCTGTCTCAGAGGGACAAATTCATGCATCACTCACAACAACTGCTCCTTAAACAGTCTCCACATGTCTGCTGTGCCCTTTCTGTGGAACAATTGCTCCCAGTCTGTACTTTCCAACTCCTGTCTGATAGCGTCATAATTTCCTTTTCCCAGTTAAATATCTTCCCTCGGTAACTGCTCCTTTCCCTCTCCAAGGCTATGGTAAATGTAAGGCAGTTGTGATCACTGTCACCAAAGTGTTCTCCCACCATGAGATCTGACACCTGTCCTGGCTCGTTGCCGAGCACCAAATCCAAAATGGCCTCTCCCCTCATCCGCCTGTCTACATACTGAGAAAGGAAATCCTCCTGATCACACCTGACAAAACCGGCTCCATCTAAACCATCTGCACTAAAGAGGTTCCAGTCAATTTTGGGAAAGTTGAAGTCACCTATAACAACAACCCTGCTACATTTGTACTTTTCCAAAATCTACCAGCCTATGGGTTCTTCAATCTCCCTACTGCTATTAGAAGGTCTGAAGAAAACCCTGCTCCCTTGCTGTTCCTAACTCCCACCCATACTGACTCAGTAGACAAACCTTCCTCAACAACCTTCGTTTCTGTAGCTGTGATGCACTCTCTGATTAGCGATGCCACACCCCCTCCTCCTTTGCCACATTCCCAGTTCTTTTTAAAGGTTCTAAACCCTGGAACATCTAGCAACCATTTCTATCCCTGTGAAACCCCTGTCTCCGTTATGGCCACAAAATCACAGTCCCAAATACTGATCCACGTTACATCTGTTACATTTATGTATTATTATGTTACATAATATGAAATTAGAACTTAAAGGGCCTAGGTATGCTGGGGCCATTTTCCTTAGAGCAGAGAAGGCTGAGGGTGCACCTAATTGAATAATATGAAGTTCTGTGGGGTAGAAACAGGGTAGATAGGAAGAAGTCTAGATTAGTGGTGCTGGAAAAGCACAACAGTTCAGGCAGCATCCGAGGAGCAGTAAAATCGACGTTTCGGGCAAAAGCCCTTCATCAGGAATACAGGCAGAGAGCCTGAAGGGTAGAGAGATAAGTGAGAGGAAGGTTGGGGTGGGGAGAAAGTACCATAGAGTACAATAGGTGAGTGGGAGTTGAAATGTTGGGCCACAGGGCGGTGTGAGTTGAAACTTTGGGCCAACTCCCCCTCCCACTCTGCCAAGGACATGGAAGATCCTGGGCCTCCTTCACTGTCGCTCCCTCACCACCAGACGCCTGGAGGAAGAACGCCTCATCTTCCGCCTCGGAACACTTCAACCCCAGGGCATCAATGTGGACTTCAACAGTTTCCTCATTTCCCCTTCCCCCACCTCACCCCAGTTCCAAACTTCCAGCTCAGCACTGTCTACATGACTTGTCCTACCTGCCTATTTTCTTTTCCACCTATTCACTCCACCCTCCCCCATGACCTATCACCTTCATCCCCTCCCCCACTCACCTATTGTACTCTATGCTACTTTCTCCCCACCCCCACCCTCCTCACACTTATCTCTCCACCCTTCAGGCTCTCTGCCTGTATTCCTGATGAAGGGCTTTTGCCCGAAATGTCTATTTTCCTGCTCCTCGGCTGCTGCCTGAGCTGCTGTGCTTTTCCAGCACCACTCTAATCTAGAATCTGGTTTCCAGCATCTGCAGTCATTGTTTTTACCTAGAAGGAAGAAACTTTGCCCCGTGATTATCGAGCAAGAGGATAAAGTATAAGGGGAAGAAAGGGAAGTTTGAAACTACCTAAAAGGGTAATAGAAGCAGGAACCCTCAAGGCATTTAAGTAGTATTTAGAAGAGTATTGAAACATTATAGTGTCCAAGGTTCAATAACAAGTAGTGGAAAATGGAAATAGAATTGATAGATATTGCATGACCAGTGTGGACATAATGGACCAAATGGCCTTTTTCTGTGCATTGAAAACTCTCTTAAGACTCTTAACGTATCTTAATTGGTTTATTTTAACTTTTTGACAGCAAAAAAATTTAACTGTGATCACACACTGATTCACCAAAATACAAAGGGCACACATTAGAGCTTTTTTCAGTTTGATGTATAAATCATTTTTGTTCCTTCTGTTTAAACACTGGTTTGTTACAGATTTATGAAGACTCCATTGTCCTTCAATCTGTATTCAAAAGTGCAAGGCAGAAGATTGCTAAAGAAGAAGAAAGTGAGGAGGAAAGTAATGATGATGATGAAGAGGAGGAGGAGTCAGGATCTGAGAGTAAGTTCTTATGGGTTTTAATTGGTTTCTTATGTTAAATAAATGGATGACCACATTGTGTCAATATCTGCGTTGTGTAAGTAGATGTCTGCTAAGATCATTCAGTGTAATGTGGAGGAGCTGGTGTTGGACTGGGGTGGACAAAGTTAAATATCTCACAATACCAGATTATAGTCCAACAGATTTATTTGGAAGTTCTAGCTTTTGGAGCACTGCTCCTTCATCAGGTAGCTGTGGAACAGGATCATAAGACACAGAATTTATAGCAAGAGATTACAATGTCATGTAACTGAAATGATGTATTGAACAAGCCTAGATTGCTGTTGAGTCTTTCATCTTTTAGAATGGGTTGCAAGTTTCAGTTCATTAATATGTAAATCCCAGAACAACTTTTAAGTCCCATTCTTGAGATAATTTAAGGTTTTATATTTTTTTTAAAAAGTGACATCTCAGCTCACACCATGCATTAAAGGTGTGAGCTCAGAGTCTGTCTGTACCCCAGTCTTGAGTCAGACTGGTTCTATTTCCAAAGTAGGAAATTATAAAATATTGCATAGACTGACTGCCTACAGATTGTGCGTTTTTTGAGCAAAATAGAATGTATCTACAAATATACAAAGATCATTCAGTGGCATAGCCTTCACTGAATCTCCCACTAACAATGTTGTAGGGGTGAGGTAGGGACTCCCATGACCAGAAGCTGAATTTGAACAGCTATACAAAGATTGTTTATAAGAGAAGGTCAGAGGATGGGATTTCTGTGGTAAATAACTCTCTGTGACTTCCCCAGGCAAGTCTCAGGAGAGTGATGAAATAGTCTCCACTTAGTCTGGATGCATGGAGTGGAGCTCCAACAGCATTTAAAAAGCTTGAGACCATCCAGGACAAAGCAGCCCTTTGTTTAGTACCCCATCAACCACCTCCAACGTTCACTCACTCCCTCCATCCCTGATACACAGTGGCAGCAGTATGTGCTATTTGTAAACTGAATTCAGCAAAGCTTCTTCAACAGGATCTTTCAAACTCACAACTTCTACCATCTAGAAAGACAAGGACAGCAGGAATCAACACTACTGGGAGCTTCCTCCAAGCCACACACCATACTGACTTGAATCTATATTAGCATTTCTTCACTGTCATTGGGTCACATTTTACAAACTCTTTTCCTGATGGTTGGTATACCCATCCCACGTAGACTGCAGCAGTTCAAGAAGGTGGCTTATCACAATCTTCTGGAGGGCAATTAAGGATGGGCAATAAATGCTGGCCCAATCTACAATGACCATATTTGCCAACGAATGAAAGGCTGGTGGTAATGGTGTAATACAGTGGGCCTCCATGTTCTCAAATTTAAAGAAGCAAAAATAATTTAGAATTTTCTGATCACTAAATAGTGGCCCTTGTTGGGATGAGAGAGTAGGTATGTGCTATGGAATCAGTAAATCTCTAGGAATAGGGCTGAATTTTCATTTTCCGACAGGATGAGGGAGGCAGAACAGAAGCTGAGTGCTCTGCTTGTTCAATCAAGTGTTGATCGCTCATTAGTAAGGCCAATAAGAGGAGCAATGTGGGGATGGTCTTTGCACCAAATTTACACTGTAGGCCATGCAGTCATGTAGCGCTGGGCCTAATACAAGAACAGGAAAGTCAGTCATACCTTCACCATCAGAAGGTGCTACTGTAAGTAGCTTTGGTCCCAGTGGCAGGCCTTCTCATCTGCTCCTCTTCATGTCTCGTTATACTGACAATGTACTTGCAACATGCAAAATGCAGCAGACAACAAGTAGCTGTCTACAGTTGGCTTTTAATAGGCTCAATAAATTCCAATTGGATTTTCAATTTACATACCTCTACTTGCCTTGCCGCAGTAACATTGTACTATTGACCTGAAATCACTGTTTGCCATGAGACATGTGGGGAGGGAACGATGAGCCTGTCACATTTACATATGTAAAATATAGACATAATGAATATGTGAAGCTTATGATGATGAGCTGTATTGCACTGATTTTTTTTTAACAAGACTTTATAATGAAGGAATATCCCAGCTATTAGTTGTGAAAATTTTGTGCTGACGAAAGCCTTCTAGCTGTTTATAGTGCTGATGTTTGAATACCTTCATCAGTCAGGGCATTCAGTATAGAAGTTGGGAAATTATGTGGCAGTTGCAAAGGACATTGGTGAGTCCGCACTTTGGAGTATTGTGTTCACCTTTGGAGTATTTGGTCACCTTGCTATAGTGAGGATGTTATTAAACTTGAAAGAGTGCAGAAGAAATTTACAAGGATGTTGCCAGGACTCAACAGTCTGAGCTATAGGAAGAGGTTGCACAAGCTAGGACTATTTTCTTAGACTGAGAGGGGAATCTTATAGAACAGTATAAGATTATGAGAGGCATGGATAGAGTGAAAAGACATTCTTTTTCCCAAGGTTGGAGAATCGAGGACTAAGGGGCATCAGTTTAAAGTTAGAGAGGAAGAATAAAAGGGAACCTGAAGGACAACTTTTGTACACAGGGTGGTACACACGCAGAGTGATATGCCAGCAGAAATGGTTAAGGTGGGTAGATTAGCAACATTTAAAAGGCATTTAGACAAATACATGGATAGGAAAGGTTTAGAAGGATATGAGAAATGGGATTAACATGGATGGATGTTTTGGTTGGCATGGACCAGTTTGGGCCAAAGGGCCTGTTTCTGTGCTGTAGGGCTCTATGATTCTATGACCTGTACATTTATTTAGACTAAAATCTCCTACTATGAAAAACCTATTGCATGATTGAAGATGAGCAAAACTAAATTTATGTAATGTTACAGGAGGTTGAGAGACTTTCATTTAACACAGAAAGCAAGCCAATGGTGTATAGGTACTTGTTGTTCACGGACACTGGATTTGGATTCTGCCAGAGCCATTCAGTATCTGATCTCATTACAGCCTTTTTCCAATTGTGGACAAAAAAGTTAAATTCCAGAGTTGAGGTGAGAGTGATTCCCCTTGATGTCAAGGCACCATTTGAGCATTAAGGAAACTAACAAAACCGGAGTCAGTGAGAATCAGGGGAAATCTCTACACTACTCGCAGTTGTACTCAATTCAAAGGAAGATGGCTGTTGAAGTTCAATCATCTCAGTCCTAGGCCTAGCCATCTTCATTTGCTACATCAATGATCTTCCTTTCATGATAAATTCAGAAGTGGAGATGTTTGTTGATAATTGCACAATGTACAGGACTATTCATGGCACCTCAGAAACTGAAGCAGTCCTTATCCCCATATAACAAGACCTGGACAACATTCGGACTTAAACTGGTAAGCGCCATATATCATTTACATCCCACATGTATCAGACAATGACCATCTTGAACAAGAGAGAACCTTGCATCTCCTCTTGATATTTTCCACACTGTGGAAAATGTTGCTCCTCATGTCCTTTTTTTAAAATTATTCTCCAGTTATCTAATTGTTGAAACTGAGACAAGAATCCCAGTCTGTAAGAAATAAGTCTCCAGAGGTCTGTGGATACTGTCTGCATTCACTTAGGAATTCAAACAAGATATACAGTCCTACGTGCCTGCAATACAACCTATTGTCAAAGAGTTTCACGAAGGCCTGGTATTCATTGTTGAAACTGTTATCAAACTGGAAGATTACAACATTTAAAACATTTTTAAAAATTTATCCCTTAACTCTGTCCATCTGTCAGTGAGAGTGAGGTTTATGTTCAAAGATTGGGCTTTGATGGTGGATATTAACAAGAGTGCCTTATTTATCTGTGCTACATTCTTAAAAATGAGCACTTTATTATTAAATTTTAAACTTGGTGTCCAAGATTTGTTATTTGTAAATTCTGGTTAGGAACAATTGAGCAATTTTGAGGGTAATTGAATGTTTTAACTTAATTTCACTGTGTTATGAATTCAGTGATAGTGAGGCTGATTTGGTTTGGCTTACTGCCCCTGTGACATCATAATGGGGGCATCATTGCAACACGAGGCTGACACCATCCTGAGGTGAACTACGTTGTTGTTGTTCCCTCATGTCGCTGGGTCAAAACCCTGGCAACTCCCTTGTTGACAGCACTGTGGTGTCCCACAACCCTCCCCCGAGTTCTGTAAATGTTGATTTATACATTCACTGAGTCACAGTTTATTAAATGACTTAAATTGCTGATTAGAGTTGGTCCATTGCTGTCTATTCTGAAGTTAATTAATCGAGTTAAATACCAAATTGGGGGGGAAACCCTCAAATTATATCCCAAAGGACTTTAATCTCCAAGCCATTTCAATTCTTGGATAGCTCACTGGCAAGTGACCTAGTTTGAGTTACTACCGATGGCAGAGTCTTGAAAAGGGGCAGACAGACAAAACTTTGCATTGCTACGGCTGAAATGATTATTTGTAAGATTTGAGTTCGATTTTGTCCGTCTCTGTTTTTCTGTTTTGTTGGTCAGTTTAAGGGGCACATGTGTTGTTGGGTTGATTTGGTAATTGAAGGTGCATAGAGGTGCACAGAGAACTGGAAGAGGTTGTCAATGTGCATCTGGTTTAGCAAGGTGACCACCAGGTTAATCTAGCTGCGGAGATTGGTTTTGAGAGGGAATGGCATTGAAGGAAGGGTTTGGAATCAAAGACATACGCGCGAAGGGTAAAATGGAAAGATAAGATGATATAACGTTTATAAAGTTTTATAAATAATGAGCATGGCCTAACTGGCGAGTTGTTTTGGTGAGGCCTGATTATGGATTTTCATTACATCTTTGAAAATGAGAGAGAATTAATGTAATTTAACTTTGAGAATAGAATATTTTAATTTTGCAGATATAGGTAGAAATAAGGAAATCTTGCTTAAGGTGCTGCCCCGTCAGAGATTTTCACCTTGGTTATCTCTGTGTCCTCACCCCATTCTGGCCTTTTGTTTGGTATTAGTCTGAACAGATAATCAATTTCTTTTTCTATTGTGGTCTGGTCTGATTTCTCTTGTTTCCAAGGAAGTGCTATCCGTGTGTGTTAGTTTTGCTAGTTGGCACTTTAGATTTTCCTTTATTCAACCTCAGCAGAAAAGATTTAACTGAGATTGGCGTAAATTGCACTAGAAGCCAAATGTCTGTATTGGATAGCGTTCCAGATTGTACGAGACTCTGTCCTTGTTAACTGACCTGGCACACAACTACATGGCAAAGTAACAGTTCTGATGGACAGCTGGTTTATAAAAATTGACTTGCTGGAAATTAAATACAGCCATAAAGCTGTGCACGTGTTACTGCCTTGCAGCGCACACGCCTATCTATCTGCTGTTCCCCATAGATATTTGTAAACATTTCCACCCAATTTCAGCAAATAGAAATTTTTTTAAACACTTTTTTTTTCTGTATAACTTTCAGCAAAATCGGTCAAAGTTAAAATAAAGCTTGGTCGAAAGGACAGCGACAAAAGTCGCGAGAAAGGAAAAAGCAAGAAACGGCTAGGTCGTACTAAAATCAAGCCTGTCATTAGTGATGATGACAGTGATGATGACCAAGATGACAATGTAAGTTTTTAATTAAGATGGTTTGCTGTTGTAGATTTGCATAAATCTTCAGTTTGCAAAGATACATTTTACAAGAAGCCTAGCTGTGTACATTGAATCATTAGAATGTGACCAAAGTTGTAATGCTGTTATGTAGCATGAACCTTTCAAATCAAATTGAAGCAGTTTCTTTTTGTGGCCTTTCAGGTCGTTTACATGGTATTACAGAAATATGAATATCAATGCTGCACTTCTGTGGTTTTAGTTCACAAATTTGATTTCATAGCTGTTCCTGCACTTTGTTCAGAGCTACCTCTATGCTGTAATCATGCAACTTATCTGTTAGCTCCCTGTCCCTCTATCATAATGTCCATCTGTGGATGAATAAAGTTTCAATTCTGCAAATTCATCTATTGTTGAATCTCAAATCCTGCACCCACTTTGATCTATTTGAATACTGTTAAGACTTTTTTGAGTGGGAGCTATCAATTGGCACTTGGCAATAACCTGCTCACTGATACTCAGTTTGGGTTCTGCCAAGGCTATTCAGTTCCTGAAATCATTGTAGCCTCCGTCCAAACCTGGAACAAAGAACTGAATTCCAAAGGTGAGGGGAACTATCTTTGACATCAAGACAGCAATTGACTTTGTCCTCAGCCCAACCACTTCAGCTGCTTTCCTTCCTTCCATCCATCATAATGTCGGAAGTGGGTATGTTTGCTGAAAATGTGTTTGCACAATGTTCCGGACCATTTGTAACTCTTAGGATACTGTTGCAATTCATGCCCGCATACGACATAATTTGGATGTGTGGCAAATAATAATACTCGCACCATACAATGACCATCTCCATCTCCATCAAAAGAAAATGTAACCTTATACCATTGCCATTCAGTGGCAGTGCCTTTGCTGATTACCCCATGATCAACTTTTTGGGCTCACTGTTCACCAGAAAGTGAACTGGGAGACAGTGAGGCCTGCAGATGTTGGAGATCCTCCGCGACTATCTGGTCAGGTCCATGTCCCTTAACAACCCATCCTCCCCTCCTGGCACCTTCCTCTGCCACTGCAGGAATTGCAAAACCTGCACCCACACCTCTCCCACCCTTAACTCCATCCAAGGCCCCAAAGGAGCCTTCCACATACATCAAAATTTCACCTGCACTTCCACAGGTGTCATTTATTGTATCCATTGCTCCCGATGCACTGTGGAGAGTGGATGCCTTCTCGCACAGTTCTTTAGAGAACATCTCCGGGACACCAATCAACCCCACCACCCCATGGCCGAACACTTCAATTTCCCCTCCCACGCCACCGAGGACATGCAGGTCCTTGGCCGCCTCCATCACCACTCCCTCACCACCTGCGCCTGGAGGAAGAACGCCTTATCTTTTGCCTCAGGACCCATGGCATCAATGTGAACTTCACCAGTTTCCTCATTTCCCTCACCCCACCTTACCCCAGTTCCAACCTTCCAGCTCAGCACCATCCTTATGACCTGTCCCACCTGTCAATCTTTCTTCCCACATTTTCAGCTCTGATCTCCAGCATCTGCAGCCCTCACTTTCTCCTCGATGATTCAGTACCATCTCCTCAAGGACAATTAGGAATGAGCAGTAAATGCTGACTTTGCCACTGACATTCACTTGCCAGTTTAAAAAAAAATGCGTTTGTGTTTGGAATCAGAATGTATTGCCTATGCACAGTAATCTGTAATATTTATGCGATTAGATTACTTAATGTGAAAACAGGCCCTTCGACCCAACAAGTCCACACCGACCCTCCAAAGAGCAACCCACCCAGACCCATTCCCCTACATTTACCCCTTTACCTAACACTACGGGCAATTTAGCATGGCCAATTCACCTGACCTGCACATTGTTGGACTGTGGGAGGAAACCGGAGCACCCGGAGGAAACCCACGCAGACACGCGAGAATGTGCAAACTCCACACAGTTGCCTGAGGCAGGAATTGAACCCGGGCTCTGGCGCTGTGAGGCAGCAGTGCTAACCACTGTGCCACCGTGCCGGCCATTATATCCATCATTTGGCCCATTAATTTATTTCCCTTCTAATACAAGAACCATTACTTGTCAGGGCTCTAGCAATTGTTTTCTAACAATTAATAGCCTACAAATTTAAAAAAGTACTGAAAGCCAAAGCTTGTTTTGGACTATAAATAAATCTAAAACAGTATTTCTGTTGCCATTAAAAATGCTACTAAATTAATCCCACAAAAAATTATCATTCAGCTGGTTCAGGTTTTCCAGGCTGCAGAGGAGTTGTTTAACCACTTATTGCTTATGCAATTCCCTCTGGATTATTCTTATACCAGGTTTTCTGCTGATAAACTCTTGGGAGTTCTTGTGATGCAGTGTTAGTACCCCTACCCCTCTCTGAGGATGAAAGATCAGTCCTACCCCCCTCTCTGAGGATGAAAGATCAGTCCTCAGCAGGGGCCTCACCTTCATTCCCCTACGCTCCCGGATTAATGAATTCAACACGCGGCGTGACATCGAACAATTCTTCCGCCGCCTTCGCCTCCGTGCCCACTTCTTTAACCAAGACTCCCGCCCACCCTCTGACGACCCCTTCTCCCGCCTCC
>NC_057711.1:132042070-132048924 GCF_004010195.1 Chiloscyllium plagiosum
TGCTGCCTGACCTGCTGCGCTTTTCCAGCAACACATTTCCAGCTCTGATCTCCAGCATCTGCAGACCTCACTTTCTCCCCATGCAGTGTTAGTATCCCTCTCTCTGACCCAAGAGGGATTGGATTCAAGTCCCACCTGCTCCAGAGGTGTGTCATGACGTCTCTGAACAGATTGACTAGAAAAATACCTGCTGTTGAACTTGGGTACTGGCAGAACAATGTATGTCAGCTTCCTCACCATCTCTTCGTTATGACTGGAAGTGAATGGAAGGAAGCCATGCAGTATAACTGTCCTTATAGGGCCAGATGGAATTAAGTAAAAACAGATGGCAGAAGAAAAGCTTTTTAAAATGTGAATATTGAAAAAGGTTGTGTTCGATGTTGTTCTTATAAGTTTGGTTAGATGTTGTTTTGTTTAAAATGGCAACATGGAAGTTGTTATAACAGTGCATTCATTCGCCCAAGATCCAACCTCTAACTGTCAAGGCAAGAAAGTTATATTAGTTTGTAGCACACCTTTGTAGTTGGTGCACATGTTCAGTGGAAGCCTGGGACAGGGCTTTTTAAGACCTTATCATAAAATTTGTAATTTTATTTGTTTACTTTGGTGGTAATGTTCTTTGTAAATGTTTGTAGTTCTTGCTCTTTTTCCCTATAATTTTCGGTGGGTGAAACAATATTTTGGATTCTGTAATCAGTGTGCTGGGTGGTTCGCGCTCAGTGGTTAGCGCTGCTGCCTCACCACGCCAGGTTTGATTCCAACCTTGGGTGACTGTATCTGTGTGGGTTTCCACTGGGTGCTGTGGTTTCCTCCCAGATGTGCAGATTTGTTGGACTGGCAATGCTAAATTGTCCACAGTGTCCAGGGATGTGCAGGCGAACTGGATTAGCTGTGGAAAATGTAGGGATAGGTTAGGGGCTGGGTTGGATGAGGTGGTTCTTGCAGTCTCAATGGGCTGAACAGCCTTTTACCTCGAAGCTCAATGTGTTTGATTCAGTGTAGGGTATCAAAATATAAAATCTACAAACTATTTATTAAGGTTCCAGTTTCTTTTGCATACAACTAAATATTTTAAATTGTGATTTGTTGTTCACTTGAATATTTACAGTATAAAACTGCTAATTTGTAAGTTAGGCTGTTTGATATTAGGAATCTGTATTAAATGTATTCGCAAAGAGCAATGAAAATAAGTTTCATTAGAACTGTCCACTTAAGTTTGGATTTATCAGAGGCTCCAATATTGCCACCTTTCTGTGAAATGGTTCATTTCAAAACAGCTTATTTTCCTTCAGGAGTGCCAGTCCCTAGGATATTCGCTTTCAATAAATTTGATGTTTTTTAGATGCAATAGCATGAAATGAATTTCGACATCCCATTTCTTTCAGTTTTTTACATTCTGCTACAACTTGACATCAAAGACCACCAAGGACTGTGTAGAATGCAAATGTTCCCCGACACACACTTTGTTGTATCAGGTGTGTGTCTACCTGTGGTTTCATATATTGCACACTGCTGCAATTCAACGAAACTTGAATGTTATACATATTTTATGCATAATTTAGTTTTAAATGTGAAAACTAATGCCATCTAAACTGTTTTAGAGAATATGGCAGCTACATAGCAGTTCTGGATTTGATATTTGATGAGAATTTAGCTGCATTTTTTAAAGAAACGTAAGGTTTTGTCAAATGTGGCAATTTCAAGCTGCTAAAGCTGATATAAGCTGCAAATTAAGTCTTGCCTTCAGCTTTAAGGTTGCCTTAAATCTCTTATGAAAGTACTCTGTCAATTTCAATTTTTTTTTCCATTCCCAGGACCAATCTGACATCAGTGGAAGCGAAGATGAATGATTTAATTTTTTTTAAATGTGAATTGCTTCATGGACAAGTCTTTGTTTCAGTAACTTTATCAACTGTTTTGTTGCACAACTATCCATAATTCCTCCTTCCCTTTACCCTTGCCCAGCTTGCCCTTTATCTGAGAAGTAAATCTGTTAGTAGAACAGTATAATCTTTAGTTTATGTAGGCATGACCGCAATAAAATAATTTCCTAAGTATACATCTGTTTGCGTCATCATATATTTGCTTTATGCTTGTTAATTGAATTTAAATGCTTTTGAATTGTATCAGTTTCTATATACATTAAAACATGCCATAGCTTTTTCTTGTGTTCCTGAAGGTCAGTGTCACCACAGCTTTAAATCCTGACATATCATTTCAAGTGGAAAATTTGTATCATTATGCACATCCCTTTTTAGTTTGTTTTGTTTTGAAAATATTGTTTTGCAACCAGTGCTGGTAATAAGCTTTTCCTTAAGTGTACTTAATTCTTGCTTTCTTTGCACAATGTCTTTGGTGTATCTGATTGCCCAAGGCAAATAAAATCGAATTCAGTTGTAAAGAGTGAACGTTTTTTGTCTGTGTTTATTTAAGCACTAATTAAGAATTTAGCAAGATTGGGATATTTCTTGGGGAATCCTGAAATGTTATTTATATTGCCACAATTGAGGTCAGGCTACTTAAAGGCCATTTCATGAAAGAATTGTAAAACTGTGTTTTGTGATTTGTGAATTACTTTTAAACCTTGTGTAAGAAACGCACAGATTAGAGTACTGTGTGGCAAGTTGATTTGAAGTGTTTGGAAATTAATAGCAATTCAACCACATTCTGTCATCTGAATAGCTTTGTGGTGGTCCACTTTATGGGCGATGATGAAATATCATGTTTTCTTAAACATGATTTTCATGGAATATTTTCAGTTATAGGAAACAACTCTGGTCTTAAGCTGTTTATTGATGCTTGTACTTAAGATGTTGAAATGTGTTGATGCCACTTCCAGATGCTGAACAAGCTTATTGTGAGCAAAATAATCGAGCAGACGACTTTCCACTTGAACTCAAAGACTCTCTTTCATAAAATACAAGCTTCTTTTGACCGTTACTTAGGAAGAAATCCCAGAGGTGCTAAAATTACATGTAGCTTGATTGCATGAGGGGTGATGGTTCATTATTGGGATTTTAAAAAATAATTTCATTTCAATTTGTGATTATAATTTCAATTGGTAATTGATTTCCTTGTATTTCATCATAACTGTAATTGCTTGTGAAAGTTTGATCTATCAATATGTCAGAGAAAACTGTATTTTAAACTTGCCAATAAAAATTGATAAATGCACAGAATTTTATGTCATTTCTTTAAAATGTTTTTTTCATTTTGAACTGGTTAGTGTTATAGCATTAATTTTAAACATTCCGGTGTCAAGTTATTTTCTACATGTACATTATTTTGAGAATTTGAAGCTGGATGAAATCTTAGCTTCATTGGTGGCGTCAGGGTCTGGCTTTAAGTATGATGGGGAACTGACTTTCATGGTTGTGGTAAATATCTGCTTTTGAAGTTAGGCAGCATTTGACCAAGTACAGCATCAAGTAGAGCTGAAATTAATGGATATCGGGGCAAGTCTTTCCATTAGCTGGGCTCATCTTGTAAGGTTGATTGGTCAATAATTTCAACCTGGGGACATCACTGGAAGACTCCCGCAAGGCAGCACCTACTTAACTGTCTTCAGCTATTTTAACAATGACTTTCCCATCATTATAAGGTGAGGATGGTTTGCTGATGTATTTCGATTCCATTAACAGTTCACCAGATAACGAAACAGCCCATGGCTGCAAGCAGCAAGATCTGGGCTCCATATGTATATTGTCTTCTAAGTGACACATGAGTAGCAGGATAAATGTATCTCCAATAAGAGTATAAGCATGTCCTAACATTCTTGTGGCACAGTGGTAGTGTCCCTACCTCTGAGCCAGGATGCCTGGGCTAAAATCCCATCTGCTCTAGAAGTTGCAATAACATCTTTGAACAGGTTGATTCAAAAATATCTAGAAGTTAATTTTAGAAGGGAGAACAAAAGAACAGTATTTATCTAAATGGAGAAAGACTGCAGAGAGCTGCAAAAGAAGGGGACTTGGGGTCACAAAACCTGGATAGTGCACAGGTGCAACAGGTTATCAGGAAGGCTTAATGGAATGTTCGCCCTTATTTCAAAGGGGTTGGAGTGTGAGAGTAGAGAAGTCTTACCAGTGAGACCACATCTGGAGTACTGAAAGCAGCTCTGGTTCCCATTTATTTAAGGAAAAATATCATTTTGTTGGAGGCAATTCAGAGAAGGTTCACTAGGATGATCCCTGGTTTGGAGAGATTGTCTATGAGCAAAGATTAACCAGATTGAGACTACTCACTGGAGATTAGAGGAAATGAGAGATGAGTGTAGTGGACAGTGAGAAGGATTCCTCAGAGTATAACAGGATCTTGATCAGCTGGGCCAATGAGCTGAGGAGTAGCAGTTGGAGTTTAATTTAGACAAATATGGGGTGCTGTGTTTCGGAAAGGCAAATCAGGGCTGGACCTATACACTTAATGATAAGGTCCTGGGGAGTGTTGCTGAACAGAGAGACCTTGGAGTGCAGTTTCATATTTCCCTGAAAGTGGAATTACAGATAGGATAGTGAAGAAGGTGTTTGGTATGCTTGCCCCTTTTGGTCATTATAGGAGGTCTTGTTGCAGCTGTACAGGACATTGGTTAGCCCACTATTGGAATACTGCACTCCATTCTGGTCTCCCTGCTAAATGAAGGATGTTGTGAAACTTGAAAGGGTTCTGAAAAGATTCACAAAAATGTTGCCAGGGTTGGAGAGTTTAACCTCTGGGAGTAGCTGAATAGGCTGGGGCTGTTTTCCTTGGAGCGTTGGAGGCGGAGAGATGACTTTATAGAGGTTTATAAAATCATGAGGGGCACGGATAGGGTAAATAGATGAGGTCTCTTCCCTGGGGTGCGGGAGTCGGTAACTTTTGGGCATAGTTGTTGTGGTTCTGTTCGCCGAGTTGGAAATTTTTGTTGCAAACGTTTCGTCCCCTGTCTAGGTGACATCCTCAGAGCTTGGGAGCCTCCTGTGAAGCGCTTCTGTGGTGTTTCCTCCGGCATTTATAGTGGCCTGTCCCTGCCGCTTCCGGTTGTCAGTTTCAGCTGTCTGCTGTAGTGGCCGGTATATTGGGTCCAGGTCGATGTGTTTGTTGATGGAGTTTGTGGATGAGTTCCATGCTTCTAGGAATTCCCTGACTGTTCTTTGTTTGGCTTGCCCTATAATGGTAGTGTTGTCCCAGTCGAATTCATGTTGCTTGTCGTCTGCGTGTGTGGCTACTAAGGATAGCTGGTCGTGGCGTTTCGTGGCAAGTTGATGTTCATGGATGCGGATCGTTAGCTGTCTTCCTGTTTGTCCTATATAGTGTTTTGTGCAGTCCTTGCATGGGATTTTGTGGGCACAGGTTTAGGGTGAGAGGGGAAACTTTTAAAGGAATCGAAGGGGCACCGTTTTCACACAGGGGGTGGTGTGTGTATGGAATGAACTGCCAGAGGTGGTGGTGGAGGTTGGTATAATTACAACATTTACAAGGCATCTGGATGGGTATAGGAATTGGAAAGGTTTAGAGGGAAATGGGCCAGGTGCTGGCAAATGGGACTAGATTATTAATTTAGGATATCTGGTCAACATGGACAAGTTGGACCAAAGGGTCTGTTTCCGTGCTCTACATCTCTATGACTCTATCTCATTGAAACATACAGAATTCTTAAGGGGATTAACAAGGTGAATGCTGGAGGATGTTACTTTTTATGGGAGAGTCTCGGACCAGACAGCATAGTTTTAAATTATCATCACTTTATTCTGAGACTTAGAGGAGTAAGAATTTGTTTTCTCAAGTTTGAGTATCTTTGGAACTCCTTGCCGCAGAGTCCTTGTGGCTGTTTAAGGTTCAGGTTGATTCTTTGATCAGTGGGTCCATCCTCTCATTCCTATTGGGATTAAGTTCCATCTGCTGTCGCTATGCCCAATTTACTAGCTGCTTAATATCAGACTATACCCTGTGACCATTCTCCTCACAATCAACAACAACACCAATTTTTGTGCTATCTGCAGACTTGCTAATTAAACCTTCTCTACTCACATCCAAGTCATTAAAGTACATAACAAACAGCAAGGGACTCAGCACTATTACCCTTTGCCTACTGACTGCAAGCCAATTTTGGGTCCAGTTTGCCAACTTGCCTGGGATCCCATGGGCTCTTACATTTTGCACCAGCCTTCCATGTGGGACCTTTGTCAAATGTCTTCCTGGAGTCCACGTAAACCACATCAGCTGCACTACGCTCATCAATATATTTAGTCACCTTTTCAATATTTCTCATATTAGATAAGATCTCCATCTCACCGATCTGTGCTGACTATCCTTGATCAATTTTTCTAAGTATTGATTAATCCTATCCTTTGGAACTTGTTCCAACAATTTCTCCAGCATTAATGTCAGACTATCTGATCTGTATTTACGTGGCCTCACCCTGCCCTTTATTTAACAAAGTAACCACATTAGCTATTCTCCGATCAAGTCTCTTGATAAAATATAAGCCATAGCTATTAATTTAACCTGGCGCAGTGTTTGTAGAAGAATAAGACGGTGTTTTTTTCTGTGTCTGTAGATTAAGAAAGAGCAAAAATGGCCTTTGCAGTGATATGCACTTCTTGTCAGATGTGGGAGTTTGAAGAGAGTTTAAGGGTTACTGCGGATTATATCTGCCATAAATGCTGTTGAATGCGAATCTTATCAGATCAAGTGGATCGGTTGGAGAGACAGATAAATTCCTCGTCGCTTCTGCAACAGCAACAGTACATGATAGATGGCAGTTATAGGAAGGGGGGAATGTCTCAGATACAGTCACATAGATGGGTTAACTCCCGGAAGGGTAAGAGAGGTAGGCAGCTAGTGCAGGAGTCTTTTGTGGATATACCCATTTCAAA
>NC_057711.1:132052738-132072117 GCF_004010195.1 Chiloscyllium plagiosum
CTGGGGTCGCAGAGTCCAGAACTAGAGGGCATAGTTTTAGGGTGAGAGGGGAAAGATATAAAAGAGACCTAAGAAGCAATGTTTTCATGCAGAGGGTGGTACATGTATGGAATGAGCTGCCAGAGGATGTGGTGGAGGCTGGTACAATTGCGACATTTAAGAGGCATTTGGATGGATATATGAATAGGAAGGGTTTGGAGGGATATGGGCCAGTGCTGGCAGGTGGGACTAGATTGGGTTGGGATATCTGGTCGGCGTGGACAGGTTGGACCGAAGGGTCTGTTTCCATGCTATACATCCCTATGATTCTGTCACTCTAATTGCTTCTGTTTTATTTCTATCCAGGTGGCTTCATTGAAAGACCCTTCTCGGACATCTCCCCCCTGCCCCCACCCCGTATTACCTGCAGTGATGATTTCCTTCATCAATAATCTAATGTTCCCACCTCTCTCAACCCACCATTAATACCTGAAACTTCTACACCCTGGAATGTGAAGCTGCCAGTCCTTTATTTCCTTCAACAAGGAATTGTGCAAACCAATAATTCACCGAAGCCTTTTCACAGCCTACAAGACAGAAGTCAAGAATATGATGGAATACTCCCGACTGGCCTGGGTGGGTGCAGCTGCAGAGTAGGGGCTCAAGGCTTTCTGAACCTGCAGCACCATTCCATAAAATCCTGGCTGATCTGATTGTAGTCTCATTCCATGTTCTTGTCTGCACCCCATAACCATTGACTCCTTTGCCTGTCAAAAATCTATCTAACCCAGCCCTGAATAAAGGGCAAGTCTCCACTGCCTGGAGCTTGACACCAATTGTCACTTCAAACACCTGCTTCCATTGGTTTAGGCTGTTGATGTTGTTTAATGTTGATGAGATGCACTGGACAATTGTGTTGTGGCTTCTTCAGAAGCACCTCTCAAGCCTGAGAGCTCTCAGCTCGAAGGAAAAGGGTTGCAGACAAATGGTATCTCTATCACCTCCAAGTTCCTGCCCAAGTTGGGAGACATACTGCCAATCCATTGTGATCATTGGGTCAAAATTCTGGAACTGCTCCCGTACAGCATTGAGGCAGTCCAAACACAGCATGGACAATAAAGGTTCAAGAAAGTGATTGGGCACCACTTTCTCAGAGGCACCAAGGGATGGGAAATAAATGCTGCCCTGAGGAGCAAATTCCTCATCCAAACCAATTACAGGTCATTCTGCTGTAACACATGTTGCACTAATGCAAATTCGCACTAACGTGATTGATGAACTGGCGGCATTGTTTCTAAAGTGCAAACTTTTAAATTGTGTATTGGTTATAAAGCGATTCTGGCTCCATTAGTTCAAGTGGTGCTGCTATTACGTGATTTTCTTATAACACAGGGTTGCACGAGTTATAGCAAAACCGAGTGTAATTTTATTTTTTAAAAATCCTATCTTGGTCATTTTGGGTCATCAGATATGAAAGAAAGGAGGAAGATGTCAAATTGTGAAATATTCTGCAAGTGCTTGCATCTTTCAACAGAGGTTGTTAGTTACTGTGTTAACTAGTTTAGGCTGAATCTTCAATCAAATCCACAAAAAGAATTTGATCACAAGCTTGAATTAGGCTCCAACCATTTTGACACTGACTTGGCTTCATTTCTGAAGTTAAGGAAACATCTTACTCAACAACAGAACACATGACCCTTGCATACTGTCAAGTCAAACTTTTGATACCAAGAATTATTACTGGATTTGGATTACCTCTCCCTGGAAATTGGATCCATCTGAATGTGCAACGTTTCTTTCCCTTGTGTGGGCAGCACCAGAAGCCCCTGGTTGTCAATACAAAGATAGTGATGATACTTCTTGAATGGTTCAGAATCCATGTGGTGGGACCCCTACACCTTTGTTCTAGGTTTTGACCCAGTTAGCAAAGAAAGAATGATAATGTGTTGTCATCCAAAAGAGTGTGTGACTTGGTTGAAGGTAATGCTTTTACCTTGTTCATTGTAAATAGCAATTGAATTGTACTCCAATTTCCCTGCTCACCTCACTCATTCACTGTCTCTCTCTAAACTTAAATGCCCTCCATTCTCTCAGGGCAATGTTAACACTGTCATGAATCCTACTGACATAAAGGTGCTTACTTCCACCTATGTGGTTCAGATATCAGCTCTCTGATACAACATTCTACTTTCCCTCTGAACTGTGTTGCTTTGACTTCTGCTGATACCTACTTTTTTACAGGATATGTAAAGCATTCCTTCCTTTTCTCAGTCCTTCTCAGGGCCCTCCCACATCTGTTCGAGTTCTCAGTGAATGAAAGGATGCGAGGAACAGAAGGATCTCAGAGTGCTTGTCCACAAATCCTTGGAGGTGAAAGGAGCAAATTACTGCAGAGGCTGGAATCAGTACTGAAAACAACACATGCTGGAGATCACAGCAAGTCAGACAGTGTCCATGAGAGAGAACAAACTAACGTTTTGAGTCTAGATGACCCTTTGTCAGAGCTGAAGTTAAGTGTGGAAGGATAAGCATCTGTCCTATAGGTTGGGGGTGGGAGCAGTGGGTGTAGGGTGCTGATGGAGAAGATAGTTGGTAGTTCAGATTAATTGGCAGGCAGGTTAATAGGTTGGTTAAGAAGGCATAATGGACACTTGCGGGTCTCAGGCGCTGTGAGGCAGCAGTGCTAACCACTGTGCCACCGTGCCGCCCAAAAGTTGGTAGTTCAGATTAATTGGCAGGCAGGTTAATAGGTTGGTTAAGAAGGCATAATGGACACTTGTCTTTATCAGTTGAAGCACAGTTTATAAGAACAGGAAGCTGCACAGGACTTTAATTAGTCGGCAGCTAGGGTACTGTGTACAGTTCTGGTCACCGCACTATGGATATGTTTGTACTGGAGGAGGTGCTGAGGAGGATGTTGCCTGGGATGGAGGATTTTAGCTCTGAGGAGAGACTAGGTAAGCTTGGGTTGTTTCCTTGGCAGCAGAGAGATCGACTGGATAGAAGTGCATATGATTCTGAGGGGCATGGAGAGGGTGAGTAGAAAGCTCAGCTTCCACCTCAGCAGCCTTTGTATTTGATGGATCGTTCTCCACCTCCAGTGTGACCCTGTTACCAAGCCCATCTCCTTTCTCCAATCCCCAGCCCCAATCCCCAACAGCATCATCCCTTCAGCATTCCAAAGTGAAAATAAACCATACCAGCAGACATAGACCATTCAGCCCATTGAATCTGTCATCCAATGAGATCATGGCTGATCTGTTAATCCTCAACCTCACTTTCCTGCCTTTTCCCCATAACCCTTGATTCCCTTCCTGATTTAAAATCTGTCTGTCTTAACCCTGAATATACTTACCGACCCAGCCACAGTAGGTCTTAGCTATAATTCAACTTTTAATATCAATCATGGGAAACTTCTTGAAACAGTTAATTAGGATAGAATTAAAAGTCACATGGAAAAATTGTGGCTTAATTAGTACAGGCCAGTATGGATTTCTTGGGAGAAAATTTTGTTTCACTAAGTTGCTGGAGTTTTTTTGAAGAGAACGAGTTGAAGAAGATTTTTCACTCTTCTCTCTTGTTTTTGCATTCAGGTGATAGCTGTTCATCTTCCTGCTATTTTACACCTCCTCGTAATGCCTCTTTCCTCCCCCTTTGTAATCTGTTCTATTGCCCACTTTGGTTCGGTGTCACCAGTTCTTGTCATTTAATCACAAGATCCAACGTTGCCCTCTTTAACGTTTGAGAGAAAGTAAGTACTGCAGATGCTGAAGATCAGACTCAAAAAGTCATAGAATAGAATCCCTACAACGTGGAAACAGGCCCTTCAGCCCACCAAGTCCACACCGACCCTCCGAAGAGTAACCCACTGAGACCCCCTCCCCTACATGATTACCCTAAATGTGGTGCTGGAAAAGCACAGCTGGTCAGGCAGCATCTGAGGAGTAGGAAAATCGACATTTCAAACATAAGCCCTTCATCAGGAAGGTTACCATTCTGACTTAGAAATTATTGGACTGAAGTTTTTTCTGTCACCTCAAATGTAACCAAACCTGCTGAATTTTTCCAGAATTTTCTGCTTTTTATTTTAGATTTTCAACATCTGCAGTATTTTGCTATTCTTGAAAGTAATGGTGTTCTTTCTTGAGCAGAATGACCTAACAAATCCATGGTTTACAGTAATGGACGTGGACCAATCAGAGCAAAGCTGTACAGGTTAGGGTAGATTGGCCATGAGAAAATGCCCATAGTGTCCAGGGATGTGCAGGCTAGGTGGGTTAGCCATGGGACATGCAGAGTTATAGGGATGGGGGTAGGACTGGGTGTGATACTGTTTAGAGGGTTGGTGTGGGCTCGATGGGACGAATGGCCTGCTTCCATACTGTAGGGATTCTATAAGAAGTCTGTTTATAGTTTTAATCAAGAAATAAATTAAACAGGACTCATCAGCCTTGTAGCTACAACTCTGAAACATCAATGCCTTATCTTCACTCTTCACAATCCCATGATGCATTTCTTTATCAATTAAAGCTAAGCAGAGTCATGTGATATGGAAGATGTGCATTTGTTGAAGTTAAACAGAATAATGTAACATTCGATACATCAATGAATATACATTGATTGTGTGATTATAACTAAACCAAGTCAATTATGAAGTATCAATTTGCCTACTAATCCTACAGAAATCACAGCCATGTGAGAGATAAGCAGATTTTCAGACATTCCCCAGAATGAAAGAAGTTGTAATGGCCAAATTTTTCCACATCTCTCCCAAGCAGCCACGGTCTCCCTGACTGCAGGTAAATCCAGTCAGCATGGATCCTTGAACCATGAGATTGATGACTACATTTTATTGTGGGTAACACCAAGGATGAAACATTTGCAGGGAATGTGTGAGGGCCTGGCCAACGCACATCACTCCACATATCCATGAACCTCGTGAGTGAGAGTAGAACATAGAACATAGAACATAGAAGAATACAGCGCAGTACAGGCCCTTGGGCCCTCGATGTTGCGCCGATCCATTTTCACCTTTTCCAGGATTTCCAACACCTCTTCTCTACATACCTCAAAGAGTATGGAGTCATTCACAATTTCACACATTTCTGGAAAAAAGATTCATGCAGTCTATCAGATTTTCAAGGCCGGGAGCTGGACAGTGGTCTAGTGCTCTCCCTCAGTGGTCTACAAGTAAAGCTGCACAAATCACTGTCTCTCTCAGTCTAAATGCTAACTTGTAGGTTGCTCAAGTATTTCTGGGCAATTAAGAATCTACACAAACTCTGAAAAACCGAGGGCCATTGAAGCTGGAAGGGTTGAAAAAGAGATTCAACAGCGGTCCCAATCAGTTGCCTAACGTGAGAAACTTCACTAAATGATACATGATACTGACTGAAACCTGAACAAATCCCTATGGTTTGTTAATGCTATGTCTCACTGATTGTTTCTTTGTCCCCTAACAGTGAGTTGGACCTATAAAGTGTGGATACTTGAAAATAAACCACTCAAAGATATCAAGCACACACTCAAATGGAGAAAGAGCAATTTATGTAGTTCTAGAAATGTTGAAGGATTGCAAATATGACCAGGTCCACATTTGACCATGGGTTGCTTGCCTTATAAAGTCACACAGTAGGTAGACATTAATCCAGCTGACTCATCCTGGATGCAGGTTTCAGTTAGATTCTAACTCATCAATGGTTTGTTCCAGCATTTTCTCTCAGATGTCAATGTCCTGATCCTCATCTTCATCCTCCGAAGATAGCCATTGATTCCCCATTTTCTCTGCATCCAGGCCATCTCCCAGTTTGTCAGGTTGCAACTGTGAAAGGCACACAGTCTGTCAGAAAGTAACAGAATACCCTTTCTGGTCTGTACTGCAAGATCCATAGTCCTTCATCTTAGGGAGGCATAGGGTCTGTTTCACTCTGGCCTAGTTGGAAATAGGAGCAGTGCTGCATCAGTCTGAGGGGGTTTTGGTGAAGGTGTCATGAGCTGTGTTTGGAGGGTATCTTGTTTCCCAGCTGCCATCCAAGGGTCAGGAACCTGAGAGTTCTCCAGTACCAATTCCTCCCTGCAGCTGCCAAGATATGTGGCAGAGACTTCCACAATATGGCATCAACGGTCACAGAGAAGTTAAACCCCTTTGGCAAACACTGCAGGTTGGTGTTGAGGTTCAGCCAAAAGCACCCATCCATCTGGTGAAATCTATGAATGGAGGAGAATCCCGCTGACGGGTCTGTTTGATCTTCACGTGAAAGGGGAAGGATGGAAACAGCATAATCTGGAGAAAATGACATCAGTGACATTATGGATTCATTTGTGGGTTAGAATCATAGAATCATACAGTACATCAAGTCTGTACTGCCAAAGCTACACTAAATCTACACCAGTCTCAATTTCCTACGTTATTCCCAAAGCCTTGAATGTTATGACACTTCAAGCTCATCCAAATACTTGTTAAACAGGAGATTTCCTGCCTCAACTACATTCCCAGGCAGTGCATTTCAGACCCACCACCCACTGGGTGAAAATACTTTTCCACTCTAAACCTCCTGCCTTTCACCTTGAAGTCATGCCCCCTTATTATTGACCCTTCAACTAAGGGGAACAGTTGCTTCCTATTCACACTATCCCTGCCTCTCGTAATCGTATCCACCTCTATAAGCTTCTACCTCAACCCTCTCAGCTCCACAGGAAATCACTTGGGTTAAGGTTTGGGAGATATTAGGTTCTTGGACCAAGCCCATTCCTGATGATGGGCTTATGCCCGAAACGTTGACTCTCCTGCTTCCCAGATGCTGTCTGACCTGCTGTGTTTTCCAGTGACACACGTTTTGACTCTGAATGAGCTATTGTGTTGGAACTTCAGGGCAGCTGTAACCTTGAAAGCTCCTGGGATGGGATTGCCAGTCAGTCTCTCTGAGACCAAGTCCTACTCCAGCAGATAGCACAGCTTGGTGATGATAATCTGTATCTGCATTGTGCTTCCTGTTGCTTCTCCAACTGGAAGTAGTTGGTGTTGCAGAGTTTACTAATGCTGATATAATTGCTCTCTCCTTCAATGCTGTGTTCACCTATGCAGCAAGGCCACAAGGACTCCAGCAACAATGATGTCCTTATCAGACTTGTGGGAAATGCCAGTAAGGGAACACTGATGCCTGAACTGCCAAATCAATCACAATGATGCCTTATGTTATTGGCTGGTGCAGTATGCAATGGGAATTTCACCAACAGGCCTGTGTCATGCCTCAACAGGGAACTCTGAGGTACATAACCATCCCAAATGTACATCACAGAACTAAACTATTCATGCTACACTGGGGGAGTGAAATTCTGGCATTAAACTATTGTGATAGATTCTCCCCCAACACCAAAAGTACCCCACCCTTAAACATCACCATATTTTTGCATATTGTGTATAATCGAGTAATAGTCAATCTCATGCAAAAGTGGACCCTTATTTTTGGGCAAAAAAATTTGGAATTCTCCATATATCTCATGTAAACATTGACCCTAGTTCTTCACAGATAACAGATCAACATTTATGAGTCAGTGTGCCGGCCGTCCCACTCCATTCCAGGTCTTCTGAATTACCATAATTCATTGTGTATTTTTCTTTATTAGTTTGGAGATCAATTAAGCTTCTGCTAATGATATGGTATGAATTTTGATGGTGCCCTCAAAAGTAATATCCATATAACAGTCGACCCCATAAATTCAACCTTAAAAAGTGGTAAAAAAAATTTGACTATTACTCAGTATATATGACACTTACATTTCAGTTTGAATGTGGCTGCTCCAAGTCATTGTTTTCGGTGTCAGGCTTGGAATATTATTCAGAAATAGCAAACCCACATGAGATTTTTAAGTTATTGGTAACTAGATTTGTTTCTCTGACATGGCTCTGAATGTAAATACAAGGAACCATGAGGGTATCAGGCAAGAATCCATCAGGCAAGGATGGATAGGAGAACCTTACAGCCGATGGTGTATAGACAATGGTTCATATTTAAATAATTTATGTGCATAAATTGTAACAATTATTCATTCCTGTCTGGCATAAAAATGGAGGAAAGCTAGATAAGGGAGAACCAGTGGATGTGGTATATTTGCATTTTCGGAAAGCTTTGATAAGGTCTCTCATAAGAGGTTAGTGGGCTAAGTTAAAGCATATTGGGTAATGGGTAATGTATTAGCATGGATTAAGAATAGGTTGACAGACAGACAGGAAACAGAGAGGGGGAATAAATGAGTCTTTTTCCAGGTGGCAGACAGTGACTAATGGGGTCAATGCTTGGGCCACAGCTATTCACAATAAATAGAAATGACCTGGTTGGGGGAACCAAATGCAACATTTCCAAGTTTGCTGATGACACAAAATTGGGCACGTTGGTGAGAATGTAAGGTGAATTAGACAAGTTGGGTGATTGGCAAACACAAGATAGAAGAAGTACAACACGGTTAAATGTAAAATTAAACACTTGAAAAACAGCAAGGAAGAGTATTCTTTGAATGGTACTATATTGAAAAGTACGCACAAACAAAGGAAGCAGGGGGTCCATATACATCAGTTGAAGGAAGTAAACAGGCAGGTACAGTAAGCAATTACTAAAAGGATATAATTGCCATTGAGGTCATGTAGCGAAGAATCAGCAGAATTGAGCAGGTCTGTGTTCACCAGAGCTTAGAAAGATGAGAGAAGATTGGTTTGAAACATATAAATTTCTAACAGGGCTGGACAGATTAGATACAGGGTGATGTTTCCCCTAAGTGTAGAACTAAGGGGCACAGCCTCATGATACAGGATAGGTCATTCAAGACAGAGCTGAGGAAAGATTTCTTCAGTCAGCGAGTAGTGGACCTGCGGAATCTAAATCATTGAAATTATTCCAGAAAAAGATTTCTTTACATTTTGAAGACATCAAGAGATAGGGGGTGAAATGGTCTTTCAATGACATTTCATTGTATGGAATGAGCTGCCAGAGGATGTGGTAGAGGCTGGTACAATTACAACATTTAAAAGGCCTCTGGATGGGTATATGAATAGGAAGGGTTTAGAGGGATATGGGCCAAGTGCCGGCAAGTGGGACGAGATTGGGTTGGGATATCTGGTCAGCATGAATGGGTTGGACTGAAGGGTCTGTTTCCATGCTGTACATCTCTATGATTCTGTGACATCCTGAGTTCATTTAGGCTGCTGGGAGATTGTCACAAAAGGGTGTTGATGTGTTATAACCTCAGCCAAAAAGTTTCTAAGTACGTAAGCATGATAGAGTAATCAAATATGATTTTAGATTTTACTGTAATCAGTCTCCATCAAATGATCTGTATACCATGGATCTAAGGAATCTTAGGCCACAGTGGTATTGTCCCTGTCTCTGAAACAAGTGACCCTGGGTTCGAGTCCCACATACTTCACAGGTGTACAATGACATCTCTGAACTGATTGATTAGAAAATATCTCAACCATACACCTCCTCCTACACCACATTGTGCCTATTTTTAATCAACTCATTTAGACACGTGATGGTACACACTGAGTGGGTGGGACGTAAACCCAGCCTTGAGGCTCAGGCACTACCACTGGACTACAAGAGCCCTGGGCTGAGTTCAAATTTCACCACCTGCCACAGTGGGACCCATGCTCCCATTAACCTTGGCTTCTACATTAGTGCCATTACCATCACAACACCAACACTGTGTTTTGTTACATTAAATGTTGACATTCAACACCAATGTACAACATAAACATAGCAAGAGAATTTAACATGCTAATGTCCACATTAAAATGTTCATGATTTAGTAGTTTTGAATTCATTCAGTTGAAAGATATGTTTAAAATATGCTTCACATTCAAAATAATCTTTTCAGTCATCCAATTCTAAATGGTGTTGGGGTCAGCTAGTTCAGTTGGCTGGCCAGCTGGTTTGTGATATAGAGTGCCACTAACAGCACGGATTAAATCCCTGTACCAGCTTGGTTACCACAAAACACCTTCAACTTCTCTCCCCACCTGTAACGCTACCTGATGAAAGGTCAGCGCTCTGAAAGCTAGTGCTTCCAAATAAACCTGTTGGGCTATAACCTGGTGTTGGGTGATTTTTAACTTTGTACACCCCAGTCTGACACCAGCACCTCCACATCACGGCTATAATGACAGAGGAGCCTTATGGTAATGACAGAGGTGACTTTACCTCCTATTTTAAATCTAAACCACCATCAACTTGACAAGAGAGTACACTGAAATCTGATATAGATATTTTTAACTCGCTCATTCTGATATTATACCCATAGCTCTGGAGCAGGTGGAACCAGAACCTAAAAGAGAAACCTCTATCTGCCCATCAATCTGCTCTGAGATGTGATTACACACCAGCTCTCCTGGTTTAGGGGTGGGGACACTACCACAGCACCATAAGAACTCTAACAATATCCAGCCACAGAGACCACATTGAAATTATAACTAGCTACAGGTCAATATCTCACGTGGGAATCTAACCATCGCGCAAGATCAATATTTGAATTCAGTGAATCAAGTGGAAGGTGCTAACTTAGTAGACAGCAATCAGTCCCGTTTATAATTAGCTATAAGAACAGGTTGCAATTAGGTCTGATTGATCAATCGTTATTAAGTAGCAATACCAATGGTTAATATCGATAGGTTAAGAAGCTAATGAGAATAGAAGGCACCCGATAACCAATCAATTGTCGGAAGAGTAAAACAATGATAAAATAGCATGCCTGGGTGTGTTGTTTAGGTGAGTTGGAAAGATAAACAAATTCAGGAGTTTAATCGGTGAGGAGTAGGGACAGTGTTTACAGTTAGGGTCCCTCCGGCTTAATGACATGGTCCCTTTTCCAGTCGCTTTCTTCCTACTCGCCTTATGTTCCTATTCTCCTACCACAGTCAATGGTGAGTAGTAATGTGGCTTAATTCTAAACATTGCTAGAACTTTATTCGAGAAAATCACCTGTGGACAGTGCCTCGAGACTGACTAAATAACCGTGACTGATGAGTGAGAGTTTGATCCCAATGTTTCTCGTTTGTAGAGCATTTCTTTTACTTGTTATTCTGTTTGACTGGAATTGCATCCCACCAACAGCAAGCAAGTTTATTTTTAATTTTTATCAAAACCATACATTTAATGAAATGCAATGTTCTATTGTATGTTATTTCAAAAGTCAGGATTGTGTTGGTGGATGCCAAAGGACTGTGTAAAATATGGATGTGCCTGTTGGTGGGAGTTCTGCAGTGTATAAACCTGTTGATCAGTAAATTTGACACTGATTCTGCTTTGTATTTCTAAAAGTTTTGGATCTTTCTTCAACATGAGTAGGTATGTTAATTTCTTTGGGACAGTTCTACTATCCAATTGGATTGGGATTATACTATCCTTGGATAAAGTGTATATGCTTTCCATTAGTTAAAATTTACATAATTGTTTAGTAATGTCCTGAGTTCCCAACTATATGCTTTTTGTATGGAGCAGTCTCTTAACTTTCCTGGAAAGCCTTTCCTTAACTGCACTCTGTTAGCTGCTGCCTCCTATCAATGCCCCAAATAGCTGTATAGGTTTAATTCTTTGCCCCATTAGTCCTACTGTATCTTGACTGCTTGGATCAAGTGCTTTTTATGTTTTCCTTCATATCCAAAAGTTGCATTTTCTCTAACTTTAATCTGAGTTCTGGATGTTGCTTCAGATTATCTGACAGTCACTTCAAGGCAAATATTTCCCCTAAGATGTAGTGCCCAAGGTGTTTACTGCCTTCAGGTCCTGTCTAATTAGGGCTCTATAGCTGAAGTATTAAACCCCTACTCTATAACTCTACAAATACACTGCTGAATGTAGAGCAAGGTGTTTTATAAGGTTCACCATGGTAGGCTCATTCAGAAAGTAAGGAGGCATGGGATACAGATTTGGCTGGCCCATAGAGTGGTTTGTGATGGAAGTATTCAACCTGGAGCTTGGTAACCAGTGGTGCTCTGTAGAGATCTGTTCTAGGACCTCTGCTCTTTGTGACTTTTATAAATAACATGGATGAAGGAGTGGAAGGGTGAGTTAGTAAGTTTGCTGATGACAAAGGTTGATGAGTTGTGGATAGTGTGGAGGGCTGTTGTAAATAGCAATGGGATGTTGACAGGATGCAGAGCTGTACTGGCGTGACAGATGCTGTTCAACCTCTAAGTCTGAAATTCTTAATTTTTGGAAGGTTGAATTTGAATAGAAGGTTAAAGGTAAGATTTTTGGCAATGTGGAGGAGCAAAGGAATCTTGGTCCCTGTCCATAGATCCCTCAAAGTGGCAATAGTTGATGGGGATTAGATTACAGTGTGGAAACAGGCCCTTCAGCCCAACAAGTCCACGCTGAAGTGCAACCCACCCATACCCCTACATTTACCCCTTACCTAACACTATGGGCAATTTAGCATGGCCAATTCACCTAACCTGCGCATCTTTGGACTGTGGGAGGAAACCGGAGCACCCAGAGGAAACCCACGCAGACACGGGGAGAACGTGCAAACTCCACACAGTCAGTCGCCTGAGGTGGGAATTGAACCTGGGTCTCTGGCGCTGTGAAGCAGCAGTGCTAACCACTGCCACCCACTAAGGGTTGTAAATAAGGCATATGGTGTGTTGGCTTTCATTAACAGGAGATCGAATTTAAGAGCTGTGAGGTTATGCTGCAGCTTGACAGAGCCCTGGTTAGACCACACTTGGAATATTGTTCAGTTCTGGTTGCCTCAGTATTGGAAGGATGTGGAAGCATTAGAGAGGGTGGAGAGGAGACTTGTCTGGATTGGAGGGCATGTCCTTGAGGGAACTAGGGCTTTCCTCCATTGAGTGAAGGTTTCTCGATCGAGCTGTACAAGATGAGCATAGTGAATAGTCGGACTTCCCAGGTTGGAAATGGCTGCTATGAGGGGGCATAACTTTGATTCGAGGGAGGTTTTGGGGAGATGTCATAGGTAGGTTCTTTAAACATGGCTTGCGGGATGCACTGCCAGCATTGGTGGTAGTCAATACATTAGGGGCATTTTAAGTGATTATGTTGGCATATGAATAATAGTGAAATGAAGGATATGTCTTTCCTTTTTTAAGATAAAAGGCTAGCACAACATAGAGGGGCTGAAGTGGCCTGTACTGTTCTGTTCTATCTCCCCTGGATAATTGACCAGGCCTAGACATAATATTATGAGCACCTTCTAAGCCAGTGTGATAAAATGTGTTTTTTGCTCTCCTTTGATCTCAATGGTAATCTGGTGAGTGCCATGCTTGAAGAACTAAGGCAGCTAAAAGGTAACTTTTAACTGGCATGCACTTTCTAAACTTTAAGGCAAGAATGTTGCAGCTTTAAAAGTGATCCTGGTAATGTTTCAGGCTCGGACACGTGTCAAGCCAGTGAAGTACACTGTAGTTCTGGAGCTGTGCAGTGTATTCCTGTCTCTTGGAAATGTGATGGAGAAAAAGACTGTGAAGATGGTAGTGATGAAGAGAACTGTGGTAAGTGATTAAGACTTGCCCCTCTCTAACAAAGGATGAGTAGGCATTTATTTTTGTGGCATAAATGAGCTACTTTCTAACTTACTGTAGACTTTTCCTTTAGTCAACATAATGTTGGAGTTGTGCAAAACAAGGCATAATTTTCAGTACACAATTGGATAATCTGTCTTTAATCATTGACCTTTACAAAACAAAAATCAGACTTTTCATAACTTAAAACCCATCAACTGCAATCTCTGCCTGTGGCACTGAAAAGTAATAATCGGAGTAAATATTAAAAAGGTAGTGGTGCCACCCGTATGCCTCTTATTTTGGAGTATCTGTACTGTGATGGAACATAATGCAGGGCATGTGAATTATGCTACACAATAGTGGACTTGAGTTTAACACACTTCAAAATGTCCACCTTCCAAACTTGCACTTCAGTATGCAATAAGTCAGTTTTACCACCAGTCTGCACTTAAATGCTGTTTGGTCCTATGACTGACTGTTACACTAATCATCTAGAGACTGATACTCCGGGGACAGGGATTTAAATCTCAGGATAACAGCTGGTGGAATAAAAAATCCATCAGTTACATGACCTGTATTACAGATCGATTTATTATCAGATGGTGATAAACACTGGTATGGTTCAGTAATGCCTGTTTTGAATCTGCTACATGCTGTCCTTGCATGTCTGACCTGCATCTAACTAGATCCACAGCAATGTGGCTGACTCTTTAATTGTCTGTTGAATTGTTTATTAGGTTATTAATAACAAAACAACACAAAGCATGTCACATCAACCTAATGGTGATTGGGAGCAGGCAATAAATAACATCCTTCCAGCAATGATTGCATCCATAAAGAAATATAAAAGCTTGTTTTTATATAGTCAGTAATTTCTAGGTTTAAAGGAAAGAAATCAATTTTTTTTTTCCAGGTACCCTTGCATGTAATCCATTAGAGTTTACTTGTACCAGTGGTCGATGCATATCCAAGAAGTTTCATTGCAATGGTGCAGATGACTGTGGTGATGGGAGTGATGAGAGAGGCTGTGGATTGCCCACCTGTGGTCCACATGAATTTCAGTGCAACAATTCTGAATGCATCCCCTTGAATTGGCTGTGTGATGCCAATGCTGACTGTGCAGATAAATCTGATGAAGCTCCAAACCAGTGTGGATATACACTTTCAATCATGACTTGTCCTCCTGCTGAGTTCTTGTGTGATTCTGGCCAATGCATTCATCAGCACTGGTACTGTGATGGAGATAAAGACTGCAGTGATGGAAGTGACGAAGCCCGGTGTCGTAAGTTTGTTATTTGAATTTTTGATATTTGTTTGCCTTCCCTTCAATTTTAGCACCACTCAATAGTACTTACTAAGCCTACACAATGGACTGCTCCTGTTCTGTGGGTTGGGGGCTGTTTATCCCCAGTGTCAAAGGCTGACTGTTGACCTTCTACAAATGTTTATAGATTCATGAGGCCTCAGGTGAATAGCCAGGTCTTTTATCCCAGTGTAGGGGAATCCAAAACAAGAGGGCTTAGGTTTAAGGTGAGAGGGGGAAGGGACTTAAGGGGCAACGCTTTCATAGAGGATGATGTGTATGGAATGAGCTGCCAGAGGAAGTGGAGGCTGGTACAATTGCAGCATTGAAAAGGCATCTGGATGGGTAGATGAATAGAAGGGTTGAGAGGGATATGGACCCAGTACTGGTAAATGGGACTAGGTTAATTTAGGATATCTTGTCAGCAAGGGCAAGTTGGACTGAAGAGTATTTGCATGTTGTACAGCTCTGACTAGTTCTGACTTACTTTGAACTACCAAATGAATAAGTTTTTGTTAAACTGGTGCATGGAAGCAGAAATTTAATCTAACCATAAACTTGCTCTTAATATTATTATTGTCTGGCTCTTAAACTATTTTCTTAGAGCTCAGTATGGTTGTGGAACCTGGGGTGTATTTAAGATCTGCTATGGCTCAGGGCCCTTTTTTTTTCCCTGGTGAGGCATGATCCCTTAAAATTTGAAATGGAATTCAGCACCTAAAACAGACCTTTGACCCCTACGTGTGGTCTTTCAGATGGATTAAAATGTGACACTGGAAAAGCACAATGTCACGTAGCATCTAGGGAGCAGGAGAGCCGATGTTTCGGGCATAAGCCCTTCATCAGGAATATCTGAAGGTTTATGCTCGCAACATCTACTCTTCAGATGCTGTGTAACTTTGTGCTCTTCCAGCACCACACCTCTTTTGACTGATCTCCATTAACTGCAGCCCTCCATTTCAGATGAATACACCAGGATCTATCTTCACAAGTAGACTCAAAATTCCATGGCACCATTTGAATAACAGGAGTTATCCTTGATGTCTGTCTGATCTGACCAAGACTAATCTTTAATCAAATTAGCCATTAAACCTGGTCCCTTTCAAAACACTACCCAATTTACTATAGTACTGTGTTCCAAAACTGAATATAGAATTAAAATCATCTTGATCCATTTTAATAAAATAACTTAAATGTCAACTGAACTAACTCAGTTCTACAATTGATCTTGAATTTTATTTGATCCTAGAGAATTCTAGCAACATTGTTTGTATAATAGCATAATACATTTGGTCTCTGATACTGATTTTTTTTTTTGAATGTGCTCCAATGACTTTTTGCTATTAAATTTAATAGCATTCCAAATATGCAAATCTGGCTACTTCAGATGTGATAACAACTGTGTTCCTGAAAGCAAGAAATGTAACCACTTTATCGACTGCATTGATGGAAGTGATGAGCTGAACTGTGAAAGTAAGTACATGTTTAAATTCAGTGAGTGTGCTTTTATTGAACTTTTTAAAACACAACTAACTTTTGGTTTCCTTTCTATCTGCTACAGAGTGCACAGGGCCTTCAGATTTCCAGTGCCAAACTGGAGAATGTATAAATATAACCCACGTGTGCAACCAGCAACAAGATTGCAAGGACTGGAGTGATGAGCCCCTCCAATGTAGTATGTGGCTTTAAAGCTTCTAGCTTTTTGTCGTCTTTCAATTTGATTAAATCTTTCAACCAGAACATCCAAACTTTAAATGTTGGCTTTGCAAATTCATTCTTTGCAAATGTGGGAGGAAAGCCAGTTGCATTAGGCTAATATCTCCATAACATTTCAATATAATTTATAGTTTGAACTCCACTCATTTTATAAGCAGAAAACGTGTTGCTGGAAAAGCACAGCAGGTCAGGCAGCATCCAAGGAACAGGAGAATCGACGTTTCGGGCATAAGCCCTTCTTCAGGAAAGGGCTTATGCCCGAAACGTCAATTCTCCTGTTCCTTGGATGCTGCCTGACCTGCTGCGCTTTTCCAGCACCACATTTTCAGCTCTGATCTGCAGCCATCACTTTCTCTCATTTTATAAGCAATAAACCTGTCTTTTCAGACCAGTCACTGTTCTTGTATCAGTTTCATGTGTCAGAAAATGTCAAGTTTTAGATTGCAATAACTAAATTAAACAGAACACCATGTCAACACAGATGTTACTTTGTCTATTTGAAGTTATCCCAATGTGGATTTGAAAGCTGAAGTTGACCAGGAATAAAACCTTTTTATGCAAATGCACATTTCAAACTTTGAATTTTTATACTGACTGCATATGGAATATACATCAGGGGGGCAAGTAAATAGTTAGAGCTTGTCTTCGGTTTTTGAAGTCCTCAATGAGGAAGAATCAACTGTTTTTGTTTTCCAGATGTGGATGAATGCTTGTTGAGCAATGGTGGCTGCTCTCACATCTGCAGAGATCTTCTCATTGGCTATGAATGTCAATGTCCACCTGGCTTTGAACTGGCTGACCAACACTCCTGTGCAGGCAAGTTCTGTTCAGGAAATCTCACCTCCATTGTCCCAGATCAGGAATTTGATGGGATTTTTTTTTTTGTGTAGATATTGATGAATGCCAAAATCCAGGATCCTGTAGTCAAATTTGTCTGAATTCAGTTGGAAGCTATCAATGTGAGTGCCTGAAAGGATATCACCTCGATCTGATCAATGGGGCTTGTAAGGTTATAGGTAAGTACAATATCTGTTTTTAAAAAAAAAAGTAAACTTAATGACTAGTTAAATTTCAGCTAGTTAAAAATTTCCCTTGGACTGAAGATAAGCTAGGAGACTTCACATCTCCACTAGTAATAACTGGTTTGCTTCACAACTTTCACTGAGTATTTTGAGATTTTAAGTCTCATTCTATATTCTTTCCACTGACCACTTCTCATAGATCATGACCAGGGAGTTGAGGGTTATGGGTAAGATGTAAGAAGGTGGATGAGGAATATCTGATGGCTATCAAATGGTAAGGCAGCCTCAAAGGGCTGAATGGCCTATTTTTCACCTTGTGGTCCATCTTCTGTTTTATTGTCCAATAAAAAAATGCACCACTTTATTTGATATTATGTTAACTTTTTTGGTGGGCCTCAGCTGTTAACTTAAATTGTTTAACAAGGTGCTATGTAAATTTGCAGTATATGCTGTCAGTCATCCCTCAAACATTGAAAGGATTCCCCTTTAGTTAAGGAGGTGGTCGTCATAATGCAGTAAGATGGGTGCAGTAGTGGTCTCTGATCTGAATCCAATTAAGGATGTGTGCTATCCATTGTTCATGTGCTTGTTATCTTCAAACAGGAGAAGAGCCCTTTTTGATTTTTACTAATCGTCATGACATCCGTAAAATGGGATTGCATCACTTGAAATATACTTTGATTGTTGACCAGCTGAAAAATGCTATTGCTCTTGATGCTGATGTTGCAGCACAGACCATCTTCTGGGCTGACTTGGCAGAGCATGCAATCATCAGGTAAATGTTCAGAAAATCTAATGCCCAACTGAGTCTAATCTATTTCTAGTTCCAGGCATGTAAATGTTTGCTTCTAAGCTGTTTTAAATTCACCATAATCCCAGAGGGCTGCTCTAATTAGAAATGACTGGTTTAATCAGAGGTTCCTCATCTCTCAGCAAGGGGATATCTTAAGATGGCACCTCCTAGTAACATGAGCTGGTGCAGGAATTGAAGCCTACTTTGCATCATTGTGCAAGCCAGGCACTTGGCCAACTGAGACTGATGAGAGAACCCTGGTATTGATTGAAGACACTTGTTCAAGTTTCTAGCCTTGCATTCAGATCAAGTTGTTGGAAAAGCAATGTTTTACACTGCAATATGATAGAGCATTCTCTTTTGTGGTCTAAGATAAGTGTTTTTGACTTTTTTGATTTTTTTTCTTTTGAATTGTCCTGTTGAGTGAATGTATCTTGTACAGTTTTCACTATTTCCATTATTGCTTTAAGGAAAAATCTAGAGCTCTGGATTTTTCCCTTCTGCAGTGATGGGTTCTAGTCTAGCTAACAAATCTGCTTGGTCAACCCCCCAACTCTAAGTTCTTTGACTTGGAGTTAATCGCTACAATTTGGAGCTGAGGTAGCCATGGATATGGGTTAACTCTTGGGAGTCTGGTCTTTAAAGTCCACCTTATTCAAGAGAATGTGGCCCAACATTTTCAAAGCAAGCTTGATATTTGTCTAAATTAGACAAAGTGGATCTTGGGCTTTGTCTGTATCGCTGGCCAAATGTTAAGCTGAAGTGGTGGAAGTAATTCTTCTAACATTTCACTGTCTACGGTTGTGTTTTTCTTTAATTGGGATGTTTTTAAGTAGGAGCCAGGAATGCTCTACCTAGACTCAGTGATTCCTCCTTAGGACTGTATATACACCTTGACTTTTTTCAAGAAGCCTTATCCCCATCTGTTGAACTGACCAGGGAGAGCTACTCTTTCCATTGGACAGGTCTCTGACAAATCACTCAATTCATGAATCCCTACAGTGTGGATCCAGACAGGCCATCCCACCCTGACCTTCATTTCCCCCACCT
>NC_057711.1:132072130-132098539 GCF_004010195.1 Chiloscyllium plagiosum
GTAACTTCCCTCCCCCGCCCCACCCCCCCCCCCCCCCCCCCCCAACCATGGAAAATCCACTTGTCTTGCACATCCCTGGGTGCTGGGTCGTTTAACATGGCCATCCACTTTTTTGGATCATCAGTTGCTAGGATGGTGACCTTTAGCTTGTGTAGCTCATGAGGTTAACTTTCCACCCCTCCTGACATCCTCCATCAGGGGGAGTAATGTCCTACTTCAGCATCTATGCTGCAGATCTGTTGCTTTTCCTACCAAGTCTCTGGCCAATCCTGCTAGGAAGCTAGACTATAGGAGCTCTTAGTGAGCAAATTTTAAGTTTCTTTGACCTCTTTACAATTTTCAAATTATTGATGCTGTCTTGCAGTAAACTAAAATGTGACCAGTTGTCATGTTATCTTATTGCATGTGACATAATCTCTTTCCTTACCAATTTCTCAGCATAAATGTTGAGGGATGCTCACTATATAATATACAAATTGTTTTAGTTTAAGCTGGGTTTGTGCCTGTGACTTGTATTCTAAATATGCACACCAAAGCTGTATTAAAAGGCCATTGAACTCTTCAGTAACATGACCAATCCTTTTTTTTTTTGCATGCTATGGCAACTAATACAAAGTTCATCGTTATCATCAGCATTGCATCCTATTCAACCACCAAGTAAAACTTCCCAGCTGAAACTTGCAGAAAAGCAACAAAATACTAGTTTCTAATTCGAAGGACAGCTATTCACTTTGAAGTGTAAATATGTGGCTGAAGGTTACAAAGACTTCTGAAATTGTAAACAAAACATTCATTTCTTTCAACTAGATGTGGGAGAATAAACCTAACTGCTGATTTAAAGGTAAAGTGCTTTAAAAGGATAGCTGGAACTTAAACACTGTTAAATTGAGGTTTTCCCCTTTGGGGTAATCTTAACTAGCTCTTAAGCTGTGGGGTGATGGGTTGTTACCAATGTTTCTCAGGGAGAAGGGTCACTTGTGTCTGAGGCTGAGGGGTGACTTTATAGGGGTTTACAAAATGAGGGGCATGGATAGGGTAAATAAGCAAAGTCTCTTCCTTGGGGTCAGGGAGTCCAGAACTAGAGGGCATAGGTTTAGGGTGAGAGGGGAAAGATATGAGATGTACAGGGCAACTTTTTCATGCAGAGGGTGGTACATGCATGGAATGTGCTGCCAGAGGATGTGGTGGATGCTGGTACAATTGCGACATTTAAGAGACATTTGGATGGGTACATGAATAGGAAGGGTTTGGAGGGATATGGGCTGAGTGCTGGCAGGTGGGACTAGATTGGGTTGGGATATCTGGTTGGCATGGACAGGTTGGACTGAAGGGTCTGTTTCCATGTTGTACCTCTGACTTGGCAGTTCTTAATTCAAATCCATTGAGATTACATGTGAGGCTGCAGTGTTTTGTATACAACACCAATGGCCCAGGTTTGATTCTAGCCTGGTTTCTGTGGGATTTACATGTTCTTACAAAGTCTGTAGTGGGTTTCTGCTGTTCAAAGTGCAAGTTGGGTGGATTAGCCATGCTGAAACCATCTAGTGTGTAGTCTAGATGGATTAGTTATGGTAAACATGGAGTTACAGGGTATGATAGGGAGCTGGGTCCAGGTGGGATACTCCTCAGGGTTGATGTGGATTCAAAGGGCTGAATAGCCTCTGCACTGTAGGAATTTTATGTTCAATTTTTTGTGTAGCTTGCAAACCTGCATCAGACAACTGTCCCAATCTCAACCTTCTGTATACAACACATGGCAGTTTAATCACTGTGGGTGTCACTATCCAGAACAGCATTCTGTCAATCCCTGACCTGACTCCTAACTGCCCTCTGGGCAATTGCATTGCTGTGGGTCTGGAGTCCCATGTAGGCCAGACCAGGTAAGGATAGTAATTTTCCTGCATTAAA
Organism: Chiloscyllium plagiosum; assembly: GCF_004010195.1. Taxonomy (NCBI): domain Eukaryota; kingdom Metazoa; phylum Chordata; class Chondrichthyes; order Orectolobiformes; family Hemiscylliidae; genus Chiloscyllium; species Chiloscyllium plagiosum. Next base: position 132,074,039 of record NC_057711.1, read on the forward strand.
GGATATTCAAGAACAAAGTGGGTTTCTCCTGACAATCCAAAGGATTCATGGTCCTCAGACCCAATTCTCAATATATTGAATTCAAATGCTGCCATGGCCCCAGGTCCTTGATCACAATCTGGGTCTCTGGATTAATGGTCTAGTGATGACACCACTAGGCCACCATCTCCCATTTGTAGATGAATTCCTGAAGGTAAGTGTGTCCAACAATGCTACTTCTGGGGGACCTTGGATTTTTAAAACCACTTTTAAATGCGGTGTGTGTTTGCTATCGAGCAAAATCTCAAGGTATAGCTTGTGAATGAAACACTTGAACACTTTGACCAATCAGACATTACGATTCTGGTCCATTTTTTATTAACTCACTAACATGAGAAATTTCAGTAACTGCTGTTGCTGTCTATAGTATTGTCATGTGCTTTCTCTGAAGGGCAAAATCTCTTTACTTAATCCATTCTGAAGTTAGTAATTCTCAGTGAACAGTCTAACCATATATTGCTATTCCCACTTCCCCTAACTGCCTCCTGTATGATCAAAAACTTGTGCTTAGTAAAATTTCTAATTCTTGCTGCTTGGTTCTGTTTTGCATATCTTTCGTTCTTACTGAGGTGTAAAGTCCTTGCTGCTTAATTCTAGTACTGCGTACAACTAGATTCTGAAATCCAAAAGCGAAGGTTTGTAAGTAAACTGTATGGGGAGTGAAAGATCTTTAGTGATCAGAGGTTAGAGACATGTTGCTGAAATGGTGCCACTTTTAATTTAGTCATTTTGGGATGTAAACTTTAGTTCAGTGCCAGGGCTACCTTCTCAAGTGCTGGTATATTCTTGATCTGCTGTAGATATCAGTTGTACACTCTTAGTAATAAGCAACTCTGCACATCAAAAGCTCCATGCGTAGCAAACTTCCAGCTTGCACCTATTTGTGTAGCACAATGGAATGTTATATACTTTTTTTGTTCCAGATGTGGAAATGGATAACTTGATTGTTTTGCAGTAAATAGACATCCTTTAACTTTGCCTCTTAATCTGATACATTGCTGAACCATGGCTGCTTTGCTCCAGTTATAACTTGCTAGAAATTTTAATTGAGACAAATTGGACGCAGGCCAATTTTGGAGAGGGGGTGAGGGCAAGCAGGAGGTGCTCTTGATCCCTGTTGAAACTTTATTGCTGGAACAGCACAGCAGGTCAGGCAGCATCCAGGGAACAGGAGATTTGACGTTTCGGGCACAGGCCCTTCTGGATGCTGCCTGACCTGCTGTGCTGTTCCAGCAATAAAGTTTCAACTTTGATCTCCAGCATCTGCAGACCTCTCTTTCTCCTCTTGATCCCTGGCCTTGAACAGACACTGAACATAGATGCAGAACCTCTGTCCATATGGTTCACCAGCCACTTCCCTCAACATTGTACCCATTAAGTCAGGATAATGAAATCCAGGTTGCCAATGTATAATAACTTAAATATTAATCACTGCAAGCACCGTCTGGACTCTTAACAGGAACACTTTGATACTTTTAAAACCTGAATTTGTAGCCTTAATGGTTTATCCTACTGGTCAACGATGTTTAATTCCTTTTGAAATTCTTCTGGATCATAACACCGCTCTTAGATGTTGTAATATTCGATTCTGTAGCATTTACAAATTGTGTATGAACTTTGGACCAATGCAACTTGCTTTGTACCTGCTAACAGAGCTCTTTCTGGTATCAATGCCAGTGGGTTGTGATTGAGATTTATTCCAATCAACTAGATTTTATTTTCTAATTTTTTTACAATTTGAATAAACTGTAATCCAGTTTGCTTAACTTTTTTTTTTTTCTTTTTGTTTTTAGTGCATTGATTAACAAACAAGATGGTACAATTGAGATTTCAAGAATCTTCAGTGATTTGTACCACCCTGTGGGAGTTGCTGTAGACTGGATTCATGCCAACATTTATTGGACAGATTCTGGCACTAAAACACTTTCAGTGGGCAATTTCAAAGGAACAAAAAGGAAGATCCTCTTTGAGAACAACCTAAAGGAACCAGCATCTATAGTAGCTGATCCATTAACTGGGTATTGAGAAATTTTTTAACTGCTATAATCAATAGCTTTGATTTAAATAAAAGCCTTTATTAGCAAGCAACAAAATTAGTTTCAGTTAATTACATTGCTAATATTTGGTGGATTTAACATTTTTATTCAAATGTGTATAGGATGGCACAAAGGTCTTAGAAATTGCAAGGTTTTGGCATTCTATTTGTTGACTAATCGCTTGCTGATACTGCAGTGGGTTTGAATGATGTGTAGGTTCACACACCAGACTCTAGGCTGAGGAGCTATTTACACTTAATGTAGCAACTTGACTATGGGAACCAATACCATATTCCTCAATGGTCATGACTAGCAATCTAACATCTTCATTTCAACTGCAAGCAATTAACTTTGTTTCTTTTTAAATTGAAAAGGTTTATGTACTGGTCAGACTGGGGTGAGCCAGCCAAGATAGAAAAGGCAGGAATGAATGGTGCTGATCGCCAGCTGTTTGTTACCAGAGAGATTTACTGGCCAAATGACATTACACTTGGTAAGTGGACAACTGGAGCCTGCTCTGCCAAAAATGCTTTCAGATCTTGTACACTAACCTCTTTTAAATTTATTCACAGATCTTGTGAAAAGCCGTTTATATTGGGTTGATTCAAAGCTGCACACACTGTCAAGCATTGATCTAAATGGTCAGGATAGGCAAACTGTATTGAGATCTGAAGAATTCCTTGCTCATCCTCTTGGTGTAGCACTCTTTGAGGTAAGATTTTTTTTTTTTTCCCGGCTCCTCAGATGCTGCCTGACCTGCTATGCTTTTCCAGCACCACTCTGATCCAAAGCCATAACTTTATGGCTAACATCCCAAAAACAAACTGAGGTAGGTGCAAATGATGGAGGACAATTTAACATGTTGGTCTCCTTTAGTACTGTATGCAGTCTTGACCTGTTATAGGGAGGATATCAAACTGGAGAGGGTTCAGAAAATTACCAGAATGTTGTGGGAATCGAGTTAGAGATAAAAGGGCTGGGACTTCATCAATGTAAGAAGTGAGGGGTGACCTTTTTAAAAGTCTCTAAAATCAGTTATAGATAAATGAAAGGAATCTCACTAGGGGTGGTAGGGAGAAGTGGGCAAGTGTTCAAACTAGTCTTAAGGTGAGTGGAAGATTTTTTTAAAGACATGAGGCAATTTTTTTTGTGGAATGAGCTGCCAGAAGTGGTGGATGCATGTACAGTTACATTGTTTGTTTGCAAGACAACTGGATATTCTTGTGAATGAGATTTGGATGGATATGGTCAAAGTGTGGCACTGGTAAAAGGTGTGCTGTGCTTTTCCAGCACTCCACTTCTGAACTGACACTCAATCTGCTGTCCCCACTACCTCTCCCATCCAAAGTTGGAAGAATTTGGGCCAAATGAAGGCAGGTGGGAATTTGGTTTGGAAACATGGCCAACATTAGACTAGTTGGACCAATGGATCTGTTTCCATGCTGTAATACAATGCACTAACCATTTTACAATAAGAAAACACATGTCATTGTAGCAAAACTTATTTAGCACATATGGAACATTTGTGGTGATCTCTTAAGCATATAACTACTTTGACAGTGCACCTGTGCTGAAGATTATTCCCAAGCTGTTTTGAGAAGTTTATATATTTTTGCTTATAGTTGTATGTATTTGAAAAATTAAGGTCGTTGAATTCCTTTTGTAGAGGACTAGTATACTTGCACTAGAATCCAAACACTATAGTTAAATTCCTGAATTTTAATTTTTTTGATAGGATCATGTCTTTTGGATCGATGGTGAGAATGAAGCTATTTATCGTGCCAATAAATTCACAGGGGCTAATGTAACTACTATAGCCTCCAATCTTGATGAGCCTCATGATATTATTGTTTACCATGAGTTAACACAACCATCAGGTATCTTTTTAATTTTTCTATTTTAAAGAAAATATTAAAAGTTGCCAATTATGAAATCTCATGCTCCACATTCAGTGTAAATGCACTGCAGCACTAATGAGCTGTATAATTTTGTTTTTTTTTGGACTAAACTTAATAGATCTCCAGTATCTTGCAATTCTTTGAAAATTTGATCTAAGAAAATTCAAAATAATTTGAAGTCTTTATTGTCATAGCCCATCTATCAATATGGTAAAATGAGCGTGCACATTAGGGAAGGCAATATTGTAGTTGCATTCACTGGATGATTATTTCCGATAATGTTCTGGGGATCCAAGTTTAAATCCCTTCGTGGGAGATAAAGTCTAATGGTGTGAATCCAGTCAACTTGTTTAAAAGAAACATCCGTTCACTATATCCTTTCCTTTAGGAAAGGAAACTGACTCTGGAGTCAGAGGCCAGACCAGACACCAATGTGGGTGACTCTAACTACCCTCTGGGAAATCCGGCACAAGCAATAAATGCTGCCTAGCCAGTGACAGACACCCCATGAATGAGTAAAGAAATCTTCAATGTTGAAACTGGCCCTTAATCTACTTTGTCTCTGCATAACCAAAATTAATCCAAAGAAACAATGTCTATTCCTTACCTGCTTGTGACCTGTACTTTTCTATTGAAAGGTGTGCCTCTTCAGGTGAATTGGCCATGTTAAATTGCCCGTAGTGTTAGGTAAGGGGTAAATGTAAGGGTATGGGTGGGTTACGCTTAGGCGAGTCGGTGTGGACTTGTTGGGCCGAAGGGCCTGTTTCCACACTGTAATGTAATCTAATCCAAAGAAACAATGTCTATTCCTTACCTGCTTGTGACCTGTACTTTTCTATTGAAAGGTGTGCCTCTGCTCACTCCCACTCTCTCCAAATTATGAATTCTCAGACAGAACTGTCTGTCTGGTCTCCAATGTGACAGCCCTTGGAATAAGAATACATAATTGTAGTGAGGGGTCTATAGGCAGCTCTTTTTTTTTTTTAAATCCCTGTAGTTGGATAGCTGGAAGTTCCCCAACAATTCACTAGTGGGGACAGCTTGCATACTGTTTTTCCTAGTCTGGTATGCTAGCTGGTTGAACTTGTGTCTGCATTAGCTCTTCAGCCTTTTAGCTGATCTCTTAGACCCAATAAAACATCAGTCTTACCATGTAATTTAAGTTGCCTTTCCAATTGAGGACTGGCATTTGTGAAATGGTTAAGGTTGACTTGCATGACCAATTCCTACTGCAATTTAACAATGTGAGGAGAGCAGAAAATCTTAACTTGGTTAACAGCTGTATTGAACACATAGCAATGTTTGAATTTCTGAAATAAAGCTTGGATATTGACAGTTTATTGAGCAAACTTAATGCAGTACAAAGTAATCTCCATTCTATATAATATGCCTGGCTTCCTCAGTATTCTTCAATGTACTTTTTTGACAGGTAAAAATCGATGTAATGGGAGTTTGAATGGAGGTTGTGAATACATGTGTCTTCCTGCTCCACGCATTAGCATTCACTCATCAACATACACTTGTGTCTGTCCAAACAATGTAGATGTGAATGCAGATGGAAGGTCATGTGCAGGTAAAAAGCCAAGCTTGTGCTAAATATTTTGTGGTATAGTCTAAAGGTTGCCCTCACTTGAGCATTCGGATGGTGTAAATCTACTGAAAATATCCTCTAATCTGGAGATCAAATGTTTGATTTTTATATCAAACCAATGGGCCCTGAGGAGGGGATTCTAATGTTGATTATTGTATCCTTTATTTTAGACTTTCTATCCATTGAAACCCCAAGCCAGTTTGTAATGTTGAATTTGAAGGTATAGTTAATTGCAGTGAAGTATTAGTACAGTGTATGTTAGATCCACTGTTTTCCATGTCAGTGGCTGTTCTAGTGCAGCTCTAAATGGATTTGAGGTCAAATGGAAATTGACAGGGAACTCTTGCCTGGCTGGACTATGCCAGGCACAAACTTACCAAATGAACCATCTCAGCCCTTGGGCATTACTGAGTTCCTCAAGGGAGTGTCCCAGGTTCCATCTTGCTTCATCGATCACCTTCCCTCCATTTTGAGCTCATGTGAGGATGTCTAGCTATAATGGTAGCTGAAAATGTGGTGCTGGAAAAGTGCAGCAGGTCAGGCAGCCTCCAAGGAGCAGGAGAATTGACGTTTTGGGCATGAGCCCTTCAGGAATTCCTGAAGGGCTCATGCCCAAAACGTCAATTCTCCTGCTCCTTGGATGCTGCCTGACCTGTGCTTTTCCAGCAACACATTTTCAGCTCTGATCTCCAGCATCTGCAGTCCTCACCTTTTTTCTCCTAGTTATAATGGTAGCATTTAAGACTCGTTTTGAATACTAGAAATTAACCCTTGTCCATAATGCAGCATGACTTAAACAACACCCAGGCTTGGACTGATGACCACTGGCAAATGATAGTCACACCAAATGCTGGACAGTTGACATTTTTTTTCCAAAAAGGAATCACCTTTGACATTCAGTGACATATTATCATTGCATCCCTCACTGACCTCTTTGGGGATTACCATTGAACTAAAACAGAACTGGACAATCTTTAAAAGAGCAGGTCAAAGACTAGGATTATGGAGGCAAGTATCCTGGCTCCTGACACTTTAATGCCTACCCAACATGCACAAGGTAGGTGTCTGGAGTGGATATACACTTTGGTGTAGCTTTGACAAAGTATCCATCTGATATACATTCATCAATATTCATTCCCTTCAGCAGCAGTGTACCATCCACAAGAGTCATTGCAGTGACTGACCCAGGCTCCTCATCCTTTTTCTTTTCTATGGTCCTTCCAAAGCTACAGCTTTTGCCTCTGAAAGATCTCTGGCAGTGCATGAATGAAAACAACACCTAAAGTTCCCCTCCAGACCACGTGCCCTCCAATTTGGCTATCTATGCTATTCTTTCCTTGTTGAATACCAGGATTGTAACCCCCTTTCCTAATAACAATCTAATGTTTGCTGTACTCCAAGAACTGTATTGGCTTACAATGGCAGCTTACTATTGTCTCCAGGACAATTACACACATGTAATTCCAGCCAGAAACACATCCAATGGACAAAATCAAAAAATGGAAAATGACTGGCGAGGTATTTTTAAAAATCTATTACTTTCACAAAAGATTTGGGCTGCTCCTAAACTTTTTAATGTCACAATCATTTCAAAAACTTGCACAAAGATCTTTTGTCACTTTATAGATTTGTGCATCTGAATTGGTGAATCCTGTATTTTCTTCTGTTTTTCAACTTCTGTCTTTTAAAATTACTTTCAGATTCAAATTTTAACACCTGCATGTTGAACACTAATGTTCTGGGTTGTGAATAGCCACCTTTTTTAATATAGCTTAAGGTGAAGTATTGTTAAACTCTTTTCACAGTTGGTGCTAATGTTCTAGTAAATACTAGTTCAGCAACTAAATATTGAACCTCTGTTTTAGATTTGCTCTGACTAATGTAGTGTGTATGGGTTGCCTAATGCTGCTTGTTCAGGCACAATGTGTAGGGCTCTCGTGATGAGTCTCTTGGTTCAGAGGTAGGGAGTCTTAGTTCCAGGTGAGAGATCTAAATATGCTGATTTTATGTATACAACACTTGCAGGTACATGTATTCAGCCACAGTGTTACCTCTGAGCAGATGTTCATGACTGTTTAAATCCTGCGATTTTCTTAACTTTAAAATTTAAGGCCTAATTAAAATATTGACTATTCTTTGGTAGGTGACACAATGTGTGGAGCAACAGCCTTTGTGTGTCCTGATGGACAATGCCTCCCCCTCAGACTGAAATGTGATGGCCATGCTGACTGTGAAGATGGATCTGATGAAATCCCAGAAGAATGTTGTAAGTATTTGCTGTTGTGTTTTTTTTACTGTAAAAGAATAGCCACATTGCATTGGATAACCACTCAAACTCAAGGTAGTTTTGATCTTGCTGTTTTGAATGGTTAAGGTAACACTTTAGTCTGTATGATCATTACAAAGGAATCATTCATCCTGAAGGAAGAGTCACTGGACCTGAAATAGTAACTGATTTTTCTCTCTACAGTTCTGAGTTTTCCAGCAATCTGTTTTTTTGACTTATAGCATCCACAGTTTTCTTTAGGGGTTAACAAATTCTCCCTTTATTTTAAGATGACAAATTTGTTTAGCATCACTTAACTTTTGGATAGCTAGTTTGATGTTAGTTCAATAGATGTTATTCCTTTCATGGATCTCTAACAAAATGGTAGTGTTTTGTCTGATTGGCCAGTGAGCCGCTTAGACACACTAACTGCAATACCTCACTGTTTGCTTTTTCTCCTTGTGTCCAAACTGCTTAAATACTGAGAGCACTAGCCATCCACCTCACCAACCCTCACCAACCAGCCATTTCAGTTTCTGTCTGGTACCTAAACCAGGTACTCTCCTCTAAGATATGTTTGTATACAGTATATGAAACAACTCTTGAAAATATGTTGCTGACATTCTGGTTTTTTCACTCTGCAAAACACCACATCCAACTAACTCCATATTAGTTCAGATTAGCTAATTGAGATCACGGAGAAGGCAACATGAACTATGGGCTCCACAAGATGTCTGTCTGGTTGAAGATCGTAATGTTGAAGATTTCACATTTTCTGTACAAAACGAGTAGTCCTAATTGTGTGAATGGCCACATTACAAGCACAACTGATCACACTATAAAACCACTTCTGATTGTTACCAGGAGGATTAGTGCTGCATAAGAGCAAAACTACCTTTTTTGCATTTTCCAGACTCTGGCTCACTTTACCTATTACAAACTACAGAAGGAATGTGCTATCTTGCATAATCACTGAACAGCCTGCATACTGGTGCTGCAGTAATACTGAAATGTCTGAATTGTGGTGGGTACCACCCCTTTTTCTGCAGCATCCTGATGGTTGAAATACCACCTGGGTAGCTGTTAAAGAAATCTGCATCATACTACAGTTAACTGTTTTTAAACTTGAAGCTTTGCCCTTCTTTTCCAGGATAAGATGTAGACTTCCCATTTGAATCTGCACCAATGAGATGGCTGATCTGAATAATCAGTGCTAGTGTCCTGGATTAATTTGATTAGATATTTAAAAATCTATTTCTGCCTTGAATATTCCTTTTTAATGGCAGCCTTTGCAATCCTCTGCAGTAAACAAATTTGAGTTTCACTGTACCTGAAGCTCCCATCTTAAATGAGCTGAAAAATGTGTTGCTGGAAAAGCGCAGCAAGTCAGGCAGCATCAAAGGAGCAGGAGAATCAATGTTTCAGGCATAAGCCCTTCAGGAATGAGGAGGGTGTGCCAAGCAGGCTAAGATAAAAGGTAGGGAGGAGGGACTTGGGGGAGGGGGTGTTGGGAATGCAATAGGTAGGAGGTTGAGGTGAGGGCGATAGGCCAGGAAGAAGATTGCAGGTCAAGAAGGTGGTGCGGAGTCAGAGGGTTGGGGACTGAGAAGGTGGGGGGGAGGGGAAATGTGGAAGCTGGAGAAATCTGCATTCATCCCTTGTGGTTGGAGGGTTCCTAGGCAGAAGATGTGTTCTTCCTCCAGGTGTCATGTCGCCATGATCTGGCAATGAATGCAGATTTCTCCAGCTTTCTAATTCACTTGCGCGCCCCCCACCCCCCAATCTCAGTCCCAACCCTCAGACTCAGCACCGCTGCCTTGACCTGCAATCATCTTCCTGATCGCTCTGCCCCCACCCCCTCTCCAGCCTATCTCCCTCACCCTAACCTCTTATCATTCCCAATGGCCCTCCTTCTACCTTTTTTTTATCTTGGCCTGCTTGGCACACCCTCCTCATTCCTGAAGGGCTTATGTCTGAAACATCGATTCTCCTGCTCCTTGGATGCTGCCTGACCTGCATTCTTCCAGCAACACTTTTTTCAGCTGATCTCCAGCATCTGCAGTCCTCCATTTTTTCCCATCTTAAATGGTCAACTAGTTACTGAGATTTAAAGTTTGTTTAAAACTACCATAAGGGAAAATGAGCTTCTGCATTTACCCTCTAAAGCTCTGAGTCAGCTCTTCTTAACTGAGGTACAGACCGTTTCTTTAAGACAATCCCCTCCATACCTGGGAATAAATTTGTATTCCTCTCTAGATTGCCTTTGCATTAGGGGACTGAACAGTTCAATACACCCAGCTGTAGCCTATGTATTTCTTTAGCAAAACATCCCTATCTCTTATTCCATTCATTCTGAAATGAAGTCTCTCTTTAATCTCTCTGTAATTTTCCAACATAAATTGACTTTAAGCAAAAATGGTAGATGTGCCTGCTTTTGGCCCATATCCCTCTTAAACACTTCCTATTCATATACCCATTGAGTTTGCTTGTTTGTACCAGCCTCCTACCTCTGGCAGAATTTCACTTTGTTCTTAAACTCTAACATCCAGAGATACTTGAACTCAAAAACAAAGGCAGTAGTTGTGCAGATTCACTGCTGTCTGTCAGCAGTGTAGATTTCTTTGGCTAACCGTGTAGTCTCCACTCTTGTATTTCTCTCTTAAATGCTGTTGTTTTGATCTTTTGAGAAAAAGTTCCAAAACAATGCAACAGTTAATACAGTAATCACTGCTGAAATTCAAAGAAACCACCACCTTCAACACCTAAAATACTAAGGCAGTTCTTAAGGCCACCATTTTTCCTATCCTCCATCTCGGATTACCCAGAATCCTTTGCTTAATCAGCCAAAATCTGTTAGCTGCTTTTTTTGTACCTATTTGTCAAAGTATGCTCATTCCACTTATCCAAGCTAGAACATTTTAATGCAGTGTCTGCGATGATTGGCTGAAATGACACTTTCCCCAGGCCAGTCCTAGCCCCCCTCCCATCCCAACCTTAGCGTTTTATTCTAAGTAGCATTGTGTCATACCATTTTATCAAACCTAACATGGTATTATGGCCCAGACCACACCCCCTCAAAATGTCAAAGTAGCTAGACCAAATTTTTATTTTGAAAGGTAAATGTTAGGTGCTACATTCCAGATACAATTCAATTGGTCAAACTATTCAATTAAGTAAAGCACTTCATTCAAACACTTTAAACTACAACAAAAGAATTCGAGTTTAGTAGTATTCTGCTAAATATTCCAATAATTAACTGTTCTAATGTGTTAACATCCCACAAACACCTCCTAGCAAAAGGCAAATTAGGAAATAAATGCAAGGAATCAGTGAGTCAGGCAGCATCCTCTGGTGAGAGTAAGCTAATGTTGAGTCTGTTCATCAGAGCAGATTTGGAAGGGGGAGTAGCATTCGTAATAGTGGAGGATGAAGTGCAGCCAAGAAAGGATGTTGGTTCAGATTGAGCTGCATGTGAATGGCTGAACAGTGTTTAAGTGGGAGAAAGTGAGGACTCCAGATGCTGGAGATCAGTGTCAAGAGTGTGGTGCTGAAAGCACAGCCGGTCAGGCAGCATCCGAGGAGCAGGAGACTGTGTGTTTTAGGCAAAAGTCCTTCATCAATGGTGTTTAAGTGCCAAACAGGAGAGAACAGTCCTGCTGAAGTGGGGGAAGGGAAGAACATTGTGATAGTGGATGTAACAAAGTTAAAAGGAAGGGAAGGAAACCAGATTCTGTTTGTCTCTCACATTGCAATCTCCAATCCCAGTGGAAGAACATCAAACTATTTCAAAGTAGAGTTGGGAGAGATTTACTGCCTTCCAATTTGTTTTTAAACACCCCAAGGCTTTTCAAGTTCTTATAGACTGCTCAGTACCTGTCTCTATCTCTAAAACCAGGGGAAAAACTCTTCTTAATGCTACAGCATTCAGTGGTAATTCAAATTTTGCACCTACTCCTTCCCCTCTGTCCTGATTTTTACCCCCTTCAAAAAAAACTAAAACTTGCCATGTATTTTCCCTGAAGCCCTATTGACTCCACTTGATTTTGGTACACTCTTGATGTTCTTTTCTATAATAAACTCTAGCATTTTCTTGGAGACAGATGTTACGCTAGCTGGCCGATAGCTGCCTGTTCTCTCCTTTGTGTATATGGGTGTCATGTTGGCTGTTACCAAATCGTCTGGGGCTTCCATCTGCAGCTAATTTAAAAATCCTCTGTACCCCAGCTGGTCTGGAGAATTGGGGTTTAGCTCCATTAATTTCCATCTTTAGCTATGTATTTGTTTGTTTCTTTTTATACCCCTATTGATTTCAGTATTGTTGGAATGATGTCCTTTTTGATTTTGTTTTTGTATAATTCTGGTTTTCCCAAAGTAGCCCATCTTTTTGAAGATGCCCCCTTTAAGATTATCCTGATAAGCACAATCAAAGATTCAAAAGTCTCAATCTCTCCAATGTTTGAGTTGTGTACCAAGTAATGGGCTGCTCCATTAATGTAGAGTTTAAACCAAGACATCAAGCAAGAATTGTTTTGAACACTCTTAGATGTGATGCCAAACTATTTACCAGAAAAAAGGAATGAAACCCTTGAGCCAGAGGGTAGACTTTCCCCTGCCCATTCAGTAGAGAGGTAATTGTCCTGAGTTTATGCTCTTAATTTTTTTTTTTTTGGATAGCATGTCAGACAGATGTCTTCCTCTCCCTCAAATGGGTGTGGAAAATCTGACACTAATCTTCAGGATAAGTTGGTGAGCTATCCTGATGTCTGAAGCCAATATTTGTCCCTCCTCTCTCAGGGTTTATACTCATTACTGTTTATCGGAACTTGCTGTATGCAAACTGGCTGCTATACTTGCTACACTACAGCAATTGTTGCACATCAAAGTGTTCATTGATCTTACTACACCTCCAGTAGTTGAGGTGACTTTAAGTTTAGCTTCACCCACTGATCCTACGATGTTGAAGAGGGGAGTACCTAATCTCATACTGGGTTTCAGCATTAGCAGGCAATATAAAATGCTGACGTTGCAAAGCTTGCTATTGGCCTCCACATTACTCACCTGTGGACCTTGCTGATCTTTCTCTTTCCATTTAATTTACTGTCCACAAGTGCAAAGTTTCTACAAATATAAAGATGCTTGCTTCAATGTGCTCTTTCTAGATATGAGCCTCTGTGCTTTTGATGAGGTAAGCTGTGGCCCTGGGTCCCTTGAATGTATTCCTGTTTATTGGAAATGTGATGGAGTAGAGGATTGTGATACTGGCAAAGATGAAGATGGTTGTGGTAAGTAGATTTTTTTTTTTTAACCCACCAAAAGTCTTTCCTTTTGATCTTGACACTTGTATTATATATAAGCCATATAAAACTCATCAGTTGAACAATGACTTTGCATTAACATTTGACCAATTTTTGGAGCTTTTTTCCTAGCTTTCTTTAAACATTTGGTGATCTCAAACTTTGAACCATCTGAACGTGATCTAATAACACTGCAGTATTTCAGGTTTACAAATTTGAAACCTCTTTCCTCTTGAGTAGCCCCAGTTAGGATGTAGTCTGTTTTTATTAGCATTTGTGCCTAAATGTATATAATATTGTAACAGATTTGGATTAGATTTATAGCATGTCATTTAGATGTTGTGAATTGTTGACTGACTCCTTTTGATATACTTAAATGTCTCGTTCATATTCAGGCAACCTTACTTGCAGCACAGAAGAATTTGCCTGTGCCAGTGCCAGATGTATTTCCATGGCATTTGTTTGTAATGGTGAAGATGATTGTGGTGATGGAAGTGATGAGGAGAACTGTACATCAATCGCCTGTGGGCCACATGAATTTCAGTGTAACAATTCTGAATGTATCTCTTCGCACTGGGTTTGTGACTCTAATGTTGATTGTAGTGATCGATCAGATGAATCTCCAGTTCTCTGTGGGCATCCCCTTCCTCCTGTGACTTGCCCTCCTGATGAGATCTATTGTGGCTCTGGTGAATGTGTCCATAGTCGATGGTACTGTGATGGTGATGCTGATTGTCAAGATGGAAGTGATGAAGTTAACTGTCGTAAGTGGTCAAGTTTCTGTTTTAAAACAAACTGCAGATACTGGAAATCTGAAACAGCAAATGTGAATCAAAGGTCACTGGTCCTGAAATTGTTCTCGCCAGATGATGCAAGGCTTGCTGAGTTTCTCCAACTTTTGTTTTATCTTTTTAGGGTAGAAAGCTTCAGGTTTTGGTTAGCTGTGCTAATAAAATGGTGTGGATTGTTGACACTTCAATTAGTTTGTGTAAACCTGTTTAGGATGCCACCGGTTTTCTCAATGACTTTATTTCTGAATAGAATCTTAGTGGAAGACCAGCAGAATGTGAAAGTTAGTGTATAAGTAGGAAGTTAATCTGCATTCATTCTACACTTGGAAATGAACTATGCAGTTAAAGAAGTCATTATCTTGTCTCCACTACCCAGTGGAAGTGTATGGCAAGCCTTCATTTAAGGGTAATTTAAGGAACATTTCTCAATCTTTGCTTATGTCTTCTGCTCCAAGCTGAATTCGTCTGTACTGCTGACATTCTGTCCACATAATCTAATATAGATGGCATCCAGCACTTCAGATTATTTTGGACCAATCTGATCAATTTCCATTCCAGTTTAGTCTGATTTTAGAGACTTCTAGATTCTCTCCTTCAAATGAGATTTTGAATAAGTCCATTTATATTTTTAACTTCTCTGAAACAATCCACTTCTAATGAAGGCTAATGTGGCTGAGCCACAAGCTAATCCTTTAAGCTTTTGGCAAAAATGTCTGGCACACAGTTTAGGATTTCCCTTAGTCCTATCTTTCACATAAGCAAGAGGATAGCTAGGGAAAGGGCAGGGTCACTCAAGGACAAAGGGTGGAATCTGTGGAGCTGGGGAATGAGCTACTCCGTTTACATTAGTACATTCCAAGGAGCAGGATATGATGGATGGTGGGTCACAGGAGGGTGTTGAGCCATTCCAGGGTATGCCAAAAAAGTGGTATTGGATGTTTGACCAAGCATTGCAGCAGGTTCAGGGGGCTTGTCTATCTCCTCTGCTTTTAAGTATTTCAGTGCTCTGCATTCATCAGCTCTGCAGGAAGTCCACTCAAGACTATCCAGAAATTTTACCTAATTGTAAATGACTGAGCCCCTGACTTAAGTGATCCTTCCAGAAGGGAATATCAATCCCCTCGTAAATGTCAGGACCCCTTTGGATTGAACATGGAAGATATAGTTAAGAGCAACAGAAATGACTTTCCGACACAGCAATTCCTCTTTAATTTTGAGTATTACTTTCAACTTTTTAAAACCACTACTAAGTCTCCTTCCTCTAATGTCATGCGAGATGTAGCCTCACCAGTGTCCTTTATAATGGAACACAAATCCTACTTTTTTGTTTAATCACAAATACAAAACACTTGTGATCACCTCCATAAGGACAGCCAAATTCCAATGGATTGTGAGCCCTGTAATCCCTCATTAGTTTTAAACTGCTTTCTCAGCAATTTCATGTTATCCCACTGTGTACTTAATCTGCTACATCTTGGCCCATACTTTTTGTAACCTCTATCTTCTGTACAGTTATACTGCCCACCATCTTCAGGATAACTGGCAACTGTACCTATCATCCAAGTTATTAATTGTAAACAATTGAAGCTTCAGCATTGAACTGTGGCATACCTCTGCCCTTACCTACTTGAACAACCACTGTCTATTATTTCCCAATCTCCTGACACCGCTCTTGCTCCGTGGGTCTGTCTTTCTGCAATAACTTCACTTCACTTCATGTGGCAGGTGCTTGGAAGTTTGGTTCTTCCAGTGAGCTGAATAGAATTGAGGTGTTAGATGAGGGAACAAAGAACTTGCCACACTGCAATATCTTGTGTTTTTAAAACCAACATTTCCCCCCCCCCCCCCCTCACCAAACCACATGGTTCCCCAATGCAACAGACTGGACTTGTCATGCAGCTTTGTGTTCTATGCAAGTGTAACATTTTGGCTGTTTGTAGCCAGTATCCTTCAACTTTCCAAGATTTGTAATAACATTGGCTTGGTATGCATATATAAATAGTTAGATGCACTAAATTTAACTTGCAATGAGCTGGCACTTGTCAACTGGGCCTGCTGTTTGAATTTTTTAAACCTAAAATAGAATTAAATCGTGGTATTAGCAAGATACTGAGTTTGACTACCTGGAAATGAGGTTCTAATTTAGGCTTGTGCATTCTGATTCATGGCAGGCTGACTAACTTTATTTTCATAAATATTTTAAGCTGTTACATTCCTTTTAATGGGTTGAGTGCCAATGAACTGACAAATGGATGTTTGTTTTGTTTAAAGCTCCTATAACATGTCGACCAGATTATCTTCCTTGTGATAATGGAAGCTGCATTCCAGAAAGCCGCCAATGTGATGGATTTCCAGACTGCATTGATGGCAGTGATGAGTTGAACTGTAAGAATGGTAAGTGTCGTGAGTCCACTGTTAATTCTCCATCTCCATTCTAAGGTGCTGACCTAGTTTGTTTACCTTCAGAATGCACAGGACCTGATGACTTCAAATGCCAAAATGGAGAATGTATATCTCTAACCCAAGTGTGTGATCGACATCAAGATTGCAAGGACTGGAGTGATGAGCCCCTCAAATACTGTCGTAAGGACTTTTTTTCTAAATGTTCTGTAGCCAGAATTACTTGAACTAAGTTCTGAAATATTCCCATGTTTCATCGCTGTAGTAGGATATTTTCTAATCTACCTGTTCAGATTTTTAATACTCTGGAGCAGGTAGGACTTGAACCTGAGCCTCCTGGTCTAGAGGTACAGACATTGCCCTTGTACCACAAGAAACCCTGCAAATGTGGTTATTTTTGATCAGTTATAAAACCTCCTGAAGCAGCTGGGATTTGTATTGAGCTATCTGGCTTAGACATGGGGATCTTGTGGCAGTGTTCTTCTGTTTAAATTGCCTTCCACCATCTGCATCTGCCACAATCCATCTGTTTGGTCAGTTTCCCATCCTTCCTTCAGTTCATCAAGTGCTTTGTTTCTGCACTAAATCTCCCATTCCTGTTCTCATAGTTTTTGACTTTCTGCTCCCCACTCCCCAGCAACTTGCTCAAATTGATTGCCATGAGGACTTGATGCCTCCCTCCCACCCCCAAATTTGCTTGACCAAAAATGTTCACATTTTCTTTTGCCTTGGACTCTTCTGCTCCCTGTTGGCAGCATGGCTTCAGCTAGATAGCTTCTTCCTTCCCCATTACCCCCCCCCCCCCCCACCCCTTCTCTTGTCCTTTTTTTATACTGCAGCTTTAAAACTTGTTTTAAGCAACTTTTCCCATTATTTCTTGCACACTGATTTTAAGATTTTGGTAAAGTGCCTGAGTTTCTCTAACCTTTTTTGGGCTTGGTAACTTCAAGCTCCCTTCATGTACATCTTTGGCTTGCACACAACTGCCTCAGTTACATGGAGTAACTTCCTGTTTTTACGTGGGTGACTTGTAATGAATTAATCTGGCACTTCTATAACCCACTTCAGATGAGACTGATATTTGTATGGAGTTCACGCTATCTACTTTTGGATAGTATCATCCTTTTTTCATAGCAATGATTTTAATATGTGACTGAGTTACTATTACTCGCATAACAATGTTGAGGCCTCTTCAGAGGTTGATTTTTGAATCAACAGTTGCCGAGAATAGAGTTTTTAGTAAGATGTTGCCATCGTCCCCTCTTCCTGTATCGTTTTGGTGCTGCATGGTCACTTAATGCACGAAAGAAACCACCTAGTTGGAGCAGTGAAATTGTGTAAGACATTGAGCAAATTGCTAGGAAGGTCTCTGTGCGACAGGGGAGGGTAGTGGAGGAAACACTTAGGTCAGGGGTGAGTGAGAGGAGCCTGTAAACAAGTGGCTTAAAACCAGTCAACAAATCAACCTGCTTGTTAGTTGGAAACCACTAATTGATTACTTGGCTTTAGGCTACATGTATCCAAGAAGTCAAATGGAGAAAAGTAGTGGATGGTTGTAACAAACACTACTTTAAAATGCAGAACAAAGGATAGCAAAATTCATTTAGCCTCTGCTCAGTTGGTATACTCCTTTTTTAAATTGACAAGATTCAGTGCATTAATTGGTTAACTAGCTTGCTTGCAATTGTTAAAAGCACAGGATTGCTCCTGCTCATAACTAACCTGTATAGAAGTGTACTAGTTTTCAAACCTGTAAAAGGTGCTCTACCACAAACTCACCAGGAGAAAACAACAATTTTTGTAGTTCTGTACTTGTAGTGGGCAGTGTGGTCATAGACCCTTCAGACCAACTCTGCTGTGCTGACCATATCCTAAACTGATCTAGTTACATTTGGCCCATATCCCTCACCCTTCATCAACATTAGCTATCCAGATACCATTATTAAATGCTGTAATTGTACCCACCTCCTCCACTTCCTGCTCATCTTGTATATGTACTGTCCTCTGAAAGTTGCCCTTCAGGTCCCTTGTTTTAAATCTCTCCTCTCAAACCTGTGCCCTCTAGTTTTGAACTCCCCTACCCAAGGAAAGACTTTGCTATTCACTGTGCTTTTCTGGCCATTATAAACTTCAATAAGGTCAGCCCTCCTCCAATACTCCCTGGGAGGGGGGAGGTGGGGGAAGGAAAGCACCAGCCTGTTCGGTGCCTCCTTATAACTCAAACCCTCCAATCACAGCCACTTAGTCTTTTCTGTACATCAAGCCTTATCTTTTTCGAAAAAGGGTGACCAGAATTGTATGCAGTATTCTAAGTGGCCATGCCAATCCCCTATACAGTGAAACATTACCTCTAGCTCCTATACTCAGTGAAGGCAAGGTACCAAACTCTACCTTCACCCTGTCTACCTGTAACTCCTACACTCAGTTCAGGACTGAATATGGTTCCCCTCAAAGTATTCAGGACCATTAAACCCATTTATACATAGTTAAATTTGGAACCAATGATTTGAGCCTGGAAGATAAAGCTATTTTTGTCTTTTTTTCTCCAGACCTAAATGAGTGCCAAGTTAACAATGGAGGCTGCTCTCACATCTGCAGAGATCTGGCCATTGGTTATGAGTGTATCTGCCCTACTGGCTTTGAATTGGTCGATAGAAAAACATGTGCAGGTAATTTTGTACTGATTTTGCTCAATACAGATTGATTTATGAAAGTGTAATTTAGCTATTGGTTCAAGACTGCAGTGTATTAGATATCCTAAAGTAGCAAGCAATAGCAAAATCAATGCCTTGAAGGGTACCTTGAATTGCCATTAATCTTCCACATCGGATCATAACTGACCCAAAAGGTTACTGAAACAACTGCAAACTCTGTAGATACATTAAGATGCTGTGTATTAGTCAGTCAAGATCCTTTGTAGTGGCTGTAGAACATAAAATAGCTACTTGCATAGATAGCTTGGCCTGTTTTGTTTTTGCTTTAGTAAACTGACTACCTCCCTAAGAAACAAACCCAGTAGTGCCCCTAACAATCCCCTCCCAGAAATCTATCCTTCACTAAGTCAGGTCTTGGATCTCCCTAGCTAACAATGTTGGAGTACCTTTTGTCTGAGAAGAATGTACGCCGTACCTTAGCAAATAGAAACGGAAACCCATCTGGTTTACCATTGTCCTTTTTTTAGGGAAGGAATTAGCCATCCTTGTCTACTCCAATCTACGTGATTCCAGACCCACAGCAAGGTGGCTGACTTTCCTGCCTTTCTGGGCAATTAAATGTTGGTGTACCCAGCAATGCACTCACCCCATTAATTTAAAGTACAAATTACTTGCCTTCAGTTTTTAAAAATGGAACTGATTCCATATTCACTACTTATGGAAGAGTTCTGAACATCCAGTACCTTGCGTGTAGAATTCTCTCCTGAATCATCTGGCCCTTAGTGTCCAATATGGCCCTGTTTTGAGAATACCTAATCGGTGAAAAGTTTATCTACTGTCTTGGCTTGTCTTCCAAGATGTTAATTGGATCATTCCTTTAGCTTAATCTGAAGAAGGAAAAAAGGCCTAATTTGTACAATCTCTCCTCCAAACTTAACCTCTGAAATAAAGTATCATTTTTGTAAAGTTATTGTTCTGTCAAGGCCAATATAGCCTTCCTGAGATGTGGTGTCCAGATCTGCTGTCGCACTCCAAGTGGCATCTCACTATTTTGTACAACTGCAGCATAACCACTGCGTTCTCGAATTCCAGTTCTCTAGATGTAGCCAGCTAGAAAAAGACATATCAAAGTCTTTGCCTCATTCACAAATGTTCTTGGTTTTTTTTCAGATATTGATGAATGTCAAGATATTGGAGTCTGCAGTCAAACTTGCATTAATACAAACGGAAGCTTTAAATGTGAATGCTTAGCAGGATATCGCTTGGATACAACTAATCAAAGCTGCAGGGCAGTTGGAGGCAAGTAAAATGTTTCAAGTGACTTGCTTACAAGTGTTCATGGTTCTGGGCAGAATGCAGATTGCTCTGCTCTGTTCTAGTCTCCAGTGGGATTTCAAAAAGGGTCAAGATTGACAGGTATGGTAACTCACTTGTAGCAAACAGGCTTGAGCTGAGTTGTATTGATGTAAAAAGTTTTTGTTCCTAACGATTAATTGTTTGGTCAATCAAAAGTTCAAATACACACACACCTGCTTTGTAATTGGGGGAGGCAACCGCCTAGTGGTGGTACTGATCATTACAATCCAAAACCCCAGGTAATGTTCTGGGGGACCTGGGTTTGGATTCTATTACTGACTCTAGAATTTAGAATGCAATAAAAATCTGGAATTGGGAGTCTAGTGGTGAATAATTCACTCAATTGTCCAAAAAAAAGCACCTGGCTAACCCAAGTCCCCCCTTCCAGGGAAAGAAGCTGCCATCCTTACCTGGTCTGTCCTACATCTGTCTCCAGACCCATAGAAATGTGGTTTAACTTCTAACTGCTCTCGAATTGGGGATGACAATAAATACTGCTTCATTAGTGACCTCCTCCATCCTTGAGTGAATTTTAAATGAATAAAATCCAACTTTCTGCCTAACTCGACATTGTCAAGAATGTAACGTTACCCCATTACTCCTCTCGTGAATAGCAGATTGGGAATTCACAGCTGGCCTTTGTAACTTGCAGTGGTTAATAATGGTCCATGCTGTTGTATTATCACTGGCCCAGTCTCTCCCCTTGTGGAAAAGTAAAAGGTTAATTTGAAGTTACATTTTTTACATGGTAAAGAGTTAGCAGTCTAACACTTGGATGAACAGTACAGCATAGGAACAGGCCCAATGCCTGCTGTACCATTCTAAATTAATCCCACCTACCTGCACCAGGGCTGAATCCCCTCTTTGCTTCTGTCTACATGCATCCTAAACATTGATATCCAATAATCTGCTTTGCCTCAATCTCCTAAATATTCCCCATCACTTTTTAACCCTATACCCCCTAGTATTTGACACTTTCCACCCTGAGGAAAGTCTACCTAACCTTTCCTTGCCCCTCCAATTTGTATAACTATCAAGTTGTCCCTCTTGTTGGTTTTTTACACAAACATCTGCATTTAATCCAATTTTTCTTCTACAGCTGATGCCCTCAAATCCAGGAAGTGTCCTGGTAAACTATTTTGGACCCTCTCCAAATCTGCCTCTTTCCTTCTGTCGTGTGGCCTATCTGGAGTCGTATAGCTGCAACATGTCTCTCACTTCTTCTATACTCCATGCCCTGACCAATGAAGGAGGAGAAAATGAGGACTACAAATGCTCGAGATCCGTGTGGTGCTGGAAAAGCATAGCTGGTCAAGCAGCATCCAAGGAGCAGAGTCTGGCTTGAGCCCAAGGTCTCCAGCAGATTCCTGATGACTAGCTCATGCTCAATGTCTATTCTCCTGTTCCTTGGATGCTGCCTGACCAGCTGTGTATTTCCAGCACCACACTTTCTGCAACCCTGACCAATGATGGCAAGCTTGCTGTATGTTGTCTTTATCACTTTTATTCACTTGTTGCCACTTTCAAGGAGTTGGGGACATGTACCCTATGATCCCTCCTGAATAGGGGTCCAGCCATTTATATATTATCCTCTCATTTGACATCCCAAAATTTATTTGCCATTTTCTGCCCAGCTTCCTAATTGAACTAATAGACCGATGTAATCTTATGACCTTCCTCACTATCCACCAATTCTTCATCTACAACTTACTATGTGATCAGTTGCATTTTCATCCAAACAGTTTTTTACAAACAGGTCCCAGAACACGATGGATCATAAACCTCCAGTCAGGAAATCACTCCACCCCCAGTTATCCTAATCTATGACCAAGCCATTTTGTACCAACTTGGTAACTTTCCATGATCCCATGTGATGTCATCTTCTGGATCAGCCCACCATCCAGGACCTTGTTAAATGCTTTACTAAAGTCCATGTGGACACCATCCACTGCCTTAACCTCAGGTTTGAGACAACTCCTACATAAAATCATGCTGATTATTTCTAAAGTCATTCTTTTCCAAATTTGGGTAAAATTTGAATTCCAAATGTCCTTAATCTCTCTTCCCTACAGCACTGACTGTCCATAACTTTGACCCTGTTTCCCATTTGAAAGGAACATAGGCTATTCTTTGACCTCATCTATGGCTAAAGATGCATCAATCCCTGTCCAAGCCACAACCTCCTTCTGAGGAGCTACTTGAGCTGAGAAGTCTGTCGAGGAAACCTGTTCGCTTCAGATGTGAACAATGCAACTGTCAGGATCTAAATGGTACACTTATTGTACAAGGAATCAAGATTGGATTAACACATTACACTTCTGTCTGAGACTGAAGGAGGCATGGTGGTGCCCATTAAGTGGAGGCAGTTTTGCTTAAACTCAATTGGCTGGAAGTATTTTAGCTCCAGTTGGGATACAAACCATTACCTACTTACTGACTAGCACAGATTTATAATCCTGTGTAGTTGACCTACTTGAAAACTAAAGGTGTTGATCTTTGCATTGTGGACAGAGCTGGGGCATGCAGAAGCTGAAGGGAAAACTACAAATGTAGATCTTTGCACATTTTTGTATGGCTGTGAATTTTTATTTCTAGTTAAAGCTAAAGTTCAGCTTAGATTGCACAAAGTCATTCAATATGAACATTGCTGAAGGCTGTTTTTGAATATTTTTCTTTCAGATGTTTTGAGTTTCATCCTTGTCTATTCTCTTTCCTAGACAAAGAGCCTTATCTGATCTTTACTAATCGTCACGATATTCGAAAAATGGGGCTCTATCACCAAGAGTATACCCAAGTAGTTGACCAGCTGAGAAATGTAGTGGCGTTGGATGTTGACATTTCAGAACAGCAAATCTTTTGGGTTGACTTGGGTCAGCAAGCAATCTTCAGGTAACTAATCTGGTGGTAATAATCACTACAGCAGGTTTTTTCAGAAACCCTTTCAGATGGTCATTGCTGCTTTTGGGTATTCCAGGGCAGTTTGTCTTTTTTTTTAATTTAGCATCATGATTAATTTAACAGCACATTTTCAGCTTTACCCTACAGCATTTCAGCAATTATAGTATAAGTATTTGGCTTATGCCTGAAACGTCGATTCTCCTGTTCCTTGGATGCTGCCTGACCTGCTGTGCTTTTCCAGCAACACATTTTCAGCTATTAATCTGTTTACTCAACTTTTTAAAATTGAGACCTTTTCATTACTGCAGTTCACTTTTTGGTTTAACAAAAGATTTAAGAGGGCATATTTTAATGTTGGTCCTTAGAAATTCTTGCCAAGTTTGACAACCTCCTTCCCTTTCCTTCCTTAGTTTGTTCATGTCTGAAGAGAAAAGCAAAACGGGTATCACTAGAGTTATTGAGAATGTAGGTATTCCTATGGGGATTGCTGTGGACTGGATCTACAAGCATGTTTACTGGACTGATCGTGGTACCAGAATGATCTCTGTGGCTACATTTGATGGAACTTTAAGGAAGACTCTGTTTGATAC
Organism: Chiloscyllium plagiosum; assembly: GCF_004010195.1. Taxonomy (NCBI): domain Eukaryota; kingdom Metazoa; phylum Chordata; class Chondrichthyes; order Orectolobiformes; family Hemiscylliidae; genus Chiloscyllium; species Chiloscyllium plagiosum. The sequence continues at coordinate 132,097,852 of NC_057711.1, forward strand.
TGACCTGAGAGAACCAGCTTCGTTGGCAGTTGATCCATTAACTGGGTAAATTGTTTTATTTTCTTCCCCCACTAGAACTGCATGTACAGGTTTTGATCAAATCCATAGAGGGTCTTGTTTTTGGGTGAGTGATGTTGGAAGTCATGGGAAATGGAGATATACTGTTGAAGACAAGCCTGGTATTCTGTCACATAAGCTTACTGCAACTAATCACAATTCCCTGGAGTCTAATTTTCAGGTGGTAAAGGTTGGAAAACCTGGAGTTTACCTAAAACCTGGCTAACAAGGTTGTCTTGCATGATAGTAATAGGCAGTTTGTTAACTTGTTTCCTGACTACCTGGTCAGGTCCACACAACCCACCCTCCCATCCTGGCACCTTCCCCTGCCACCGCAGGATCTGTAAAACCTCCTCCCTCACCTCTATCCAAGGCCCTAAAGGAGCCTTCCACAGCAAAGTTTTCCTTGCACATCCACCCATATCACTTATTGTATCCATTGCTCCCGATGCGGTCTCCTCTACATTGGGGAGACTGGGCGCCTCCTAGCAGAGTGCTTTAGGGAACATCTCCAGGACACCTACACCAATCAACCACACCGCCCCGTGACCCAAGATTTCAACTCCCCCCACCCCTCTGCCGTGGACATGGAGGTCCTGGGCCTCCTTCACCGCCACTCCCTCACCACCAG
>NC_057711.1:132098636-132110946 GCF_004010195.1 Chiloscyllium plagiosum
GCTTCTCTCTGCCTTTATTCCTGATGAAGGGCTTTTGCCTGAAATGTCGATTTTTGCTGCTCCTTGGATACTGCCTGAACTGCTGTGCTCTTCCAGCACTAATCCAGAATCTGGTTTCCAGCATCTGCAGTCATTGTTTTTACCTCCTGTACAACAGTGAGTCATTATATCACTTATATTTGAGGGCAAACTCATTCAGTCTTTTTGTAACAAACTGATTGTGGGGCTCCATGTAATCTGAACACTAACTTCTACAGAACATCTTAATAATACCAGCCTCTTGCCAAAATTCTGTTAGTGATGTGTATGTGACTCTACACATTGTAGAACTAGTGTTTGAATTATGAAATTTTCTAATTCTACTTTTTTTGCTTTTAAGTTTCACTTTGGCGACTTCAGCTCTTTTAGAAAAAACTCCCTTGATTTGTGATCAAATGCCAGAGGTTTTGGAGTTGATCTAAAGACCAATTTTTCTACAAAGTAATTAAAGAACAAATCCTTGTCAGATATTTTAATGAAAAGGAATGTGGTCATGAGGCTTGTATAAAGTCTTCAGAACTACTTCAGTATTTCCAGTTACTTACCGGAGTTAAATTTAGATCAAATCTAATTGGGAATGTTCTAACAATGGTTCCATAAATGTGGAAATGTTTCATAAGCCCAGACCTAAAAGTTGACATTAGGCTGCCTGAATGCATTTTTAATGTTTAGGCTTAAATGAATAAACACTTCCTGGTTTTGAAACAACTATGAAATCTTGTCCTTTTTTGTTTCTCCCATTTGAGATTGTGGGTTTTTTGTTCAACCAAGGGTTCATCTCTAAATCAACATAACATAAAGTACAGCACAGAACAAGCCCTTTTTGGCCCACTATGTTGTGCCAAGATTTAATCCTAGTGTAAAATTAACCTATGCACTCCTCCACTCACTGCTATCCATGTGTATGTCCAGCAGTCGCTTAAATGTCCCTAATGACTGCTTCCTCCACCACAGCTGGCAACACATTCCATGCATTCACAACTCCCTGCTTAAAGAACCTACCTCTGACATCTCCTTTTTATACCCTCCTAATATCATCAAGCTGACTCCTTGTACCAGTCAATCCTGCCCTGGGGAAAAGTTTCTGGCTATTGTTGCCCTTGCCTATAGTAGGGTGACCAGAACTGGACAATATTCCAAGTGTGGTCTCACCAGGGACTTTGAGGGATCTATGTACTTGCACACCCAGATCCCTCTGTTCCTCCACACTACCAAGAATCCGGTCTTTAAATCCTATAATCAGCATTTGCGTTTGACCTTCCAAAATGTATCACTATGCATTTATTCAGGTTGAACTCTTTAAGCTTAACCATAATGCTGCTGAAAAAATACAATGGAGTTTTATAAACTTTATTCATGACTAGATTGAATGCTAATTGACTAAATGGTGTCTGTCATTCAAAGGTTCATGTATTGGTCAGATGTGGGTGAGCCATCCTCTATAGAGAAAGCAGGAATGAATGGCGTCAATAGGCAGCTTCTGGTTGGCAGCAAGATTGAGTCACCAAATGGCATCGCACTTGGTAAGTGGGCTGGCTGGTAAATGACCTATATTTTCCAAATAGGAGTTAGCTGCTAATCCTTCAACTTCATCCACAGACCTTGTGAACAGCCGTCTGTACTGGGTTGACTCAAAACTTCACACATTGTCCAGTGTGGATGTTAATGGACAAGACCAAAGGACAGTGCTTTATTCACCGGAGTTCCTTGCTCATCCTTTTGCTGTCACATTATTTGAGGTAATGTCACTTTTTTTGACCAAGGTCGAAGATTCAACCGCGAGTACTGTTTCTAGATTTTGACCATACTTCGGTGATACAGGGATTGTTCTGAAGCACCTTGGTGGGTGTTGGTTCTGTAATGATCAATCAATCTCTTGGAAAACAATGCAATTGTATCGTGAGCAAAGCTTTTGCTCAACAAATCTCATCCATATAATTGGCTCAGCTCTAGCCATCAAAGTGAAAATAGTTTTTCCTTTTAAGCATGTTGACGTTGACTTCACTATATTAAATGTTGTATAGTTATTGGTCCCCCTCTTGAAGCTCATTTATGAAGAATAATGCAAAATACTATTTGGCCATAACCTATAATTTTTAGCATTCAACTGTTCTACAAAGCCAGCTCTTGCAGTTTTTCACAAATGCAGAACCTTTAACATCACTTCAGTTTATCTACTGTTTGGTCTTTAAGCAGTTTTTTAAAAAAGGATTTTAAGTGGCACCTGACTCTTGAGCACTGCATTTGGAAAAAGGTATCAGTTATGATAGTGGTGTGAATGAGAAGCTAGACATGCCTCTAAATCTCCGTAAATGCAAAGGGATATGGAAAGGGTGGACAAGACCAGATTTCTGGGATCAATGACTTAGTAACTTGGTGAGTGCAAGAAATGAGCTGGCACTCTAAATCTGTTTGACCTAAACAGGTCCCTGGAGTAGTCCCCAGCCATACCCCCACATATATAATAATGGTCTGAAAATCAGGGGTCACTTGGAGCTGGAATCTTTTTTTTTAGATTAGCCTTAAGAGTAAGGTCAGAAGGCTTTTACCTCTCCTGCAATCCTTTGACCACTTCATTTTTCTCTCCCCTCTTCTTCCCCAACCCCCCACCATTCTTCGAAAGGAATGTTTTTGTTCTCCACCCATCAATGCTTTAGAGCAGTAGCCTTTAATGTGCAGCTTTAGTTGAAACAATGTTCCTGATGCTACTGGGGTTGAAAAACAGATTGGGTAGGTAGGGAATTGCCATTTTCCTGGCAGTGGCTTGGAAAATTTGGATAAAAATTCCAGGCAGATAAGACAAGATGTACCTCCAACAGAATATCAATGGTGTGTACTCCCACCTGCTTTTGTTTCTGCCACTCCTGGGACAACTGAACTACTCTAAACCATATTGGTGTTATTGCCTATTGTATACAACACTTAGCAGAACAGATCAAAGTTTTTTGTCATGAGGGTATGAAGTTTATTTTTGTTGCTTATTTCAGGATCATGTATTCTGGTCTGATGAAAGAAATGAAGCCATTTTTGGAGCCAACAAATATACAGGCACAGATGTCATGACTTTAGTTTCCAATCTTCTTCAACCTCATGATGTCATTATTTATCATGATTTAATACAACCATCTGGTAGGGAATCTAATCATGTTGCTCCTTGATTTTTGGAGTTTAGTATTATGACTCTATTTGTTGTAGAACTGAAGATATAATTTTTAAACTATCAATAACTGAAGACCAAGTTTGGTTAATGCTGTAGATATGAACTAGCCTTGTATCTGCTGCTCAGAACTTGTATCTACTGAATCTAATGCATATTTTAAAACCAGTTGCATTTTTTTGAAAGTCTAAAACAAAACACGTTTGGAGAAATTCAGCAGGTCTCGCAACATCAGTGGGAAGAAAACTCAACTCTGTCCAGTGATCCTTCAGAAACTCCTCCTCCAACTGTGAAGAAGGGTTAATCTTGCTTTCTCTCCACAGATGCTGCCAGCCCTGCTGGGTTTGTCCAATTGTTTTTGCTTCTAGTGAACTTTCCTTCTACCTGTGTGCACCAATTTGAATTGTCAATGTGAATCTGACTAGCAACCACTTGCAATGCAAAATGACACTTACTTTCTAGCCTTTTAGATGTTGTATTCAATAGGCTAAAGTTTTGAGCCTTCCCTTTTGTTATCAAAACATTTGTGACCTTATTACTGAATTGAAAATATTGATCTCAACAGGTAAAAACTGGTGCAATGAGGAATTGGAAAATGGAGCCTGTAAGTACCTCTGTCTTCCTGGTCCACAGATCGATCAATTGCCAAGGTACACCTGCTTGTGTCCAACTGGAATGAAACTAAAGGATGGAGGATTGTGTGAACTGGGTAAATAGTGGTCTGTTTGTTTGTTCTCTGGTTAGAAATAAATCCAGACTAGAATTGGAAATATAAGGGTGGCACCAAACAATGGGGAAGTAGAGGATGGTCTACCATTATTCCTCTACAGACTGTGGGCTAGCACTGCTGCCTCACAGCACCAGGCACCCTGGTGCAATTCCTGCCTCATGCAACTGTCTGTGTGGTGTTTGTACATTCTCCGTGTCTGTGCGGGTTTCCTCCCACAGTCCAAAGATGTGCAGTTTAGATGAATTGGCCATGCTAAATTGCCCATAGTGTTAGGTGCATTAGTCAGGAGTGCATATGGGGAATGGGTCTGGGTGGGTTCCTCTTCGGAGGGTTGGTGTGGACTACTTGGGCTGAAGGGCCTGTTTCCACACTAAGTAATCTAATCTTAAAAACTGTCAGATGGAATATAATGTGGGGCAATGTGCACTTTGGCAGGAGGAAGAGAAGCTGACTATTTTAAATGATGGAAGATTGCAGACAGCTACAGCAGAGGGTTTTAGGAGTTGTTCAAAAGCTAGCATCCAAGTTTAGGGTATTAAGTGCAGGTGGAATGTTTCCACCTTTTGAGTGGAGTATTTAAAAATGGGAACTTGTGAAAAGCTTTTTGGTCCCTTTTTTTTAATCTAATGAAAGTTTTTACTGGCACTGAGTCCAAAGAATGTTCCAGCCTGGTTAGAGGTATTGTCTTTATGACTAATCTCTAAAAGACTGTCATCCTTTTTTGAAATGTACAAGATTTTTGAGATGACTCAGGGAAAATGTAGGAGAATTGATGATAAAGGGTCAACCATTTGGCACCAGTGAGGATGCATTTCTGAAGGGTGGTGAGTCTGGAATTCCTTACCACCCAAGGGCTGTAGGGGCTGAGTTAACTTCACTTTAAAGACTGAGATTTTTAACCAGCATGGGGTTTAAGGTTATGGGGGGGGGAAAAGCTGAAGATTGAGATCAGCAGCACTCTGGGTCAGTTTGTGGGCCAAATGGCTGACATCCTATAAACTTGATCTAACAAATTCTAGATTTTGATAAAATCAAAATAATTTTTCTAAGCAAACCAAGAACAAGTATGCTGCACTTAATGCTAGAGTTCAGCTTATTCCACTAACTGGATCTGTTTTTACTTTTCCCTGCATGTTGGATATTAAATGTTTAAGGGATTTTTAGGGTCTGAAAGCCTAGGATGTCATGGAATGACTCCTTACTAGGCATGAGTAGCTGTGTGAAAGCAAAAGAACATCTGCATATAGAGGCTAATATCCAGCATTATTCATAAAATAGTCTTCAATAATCTAATATTACATGATAACACAAGACATCTGGTTTAATGAGCTGTCTGAAGATACAACTTGTAAAAGTAACATCAATGTGCATTTGGAATCCCTAATTTGATAAATTTTAGGGATATCAAGTTAACCTCAGTAACGTGAAACTACCATTTCCTACAAAACCCATCCATTTGACTATCTGTTTGAAAGATTCAATCTGCTATCCTTGCCTGGTCTGTCTCCATGGGACTCCAGACCCAGTGATTGATATGGTCAGCAAAGTCAAGGCAATAAGCTACTGTTTCAGGGTAATTAAGGATGGGTAACAAATGTTGCCCACATCTGCAACACCGAAACCACCTAACAATAAATCCTGTGCTAGTTATTTTTAACACAAACAAATTTGCTTGATAACTTTTTGTAATGAGGCAAGCCTGCTGTAAATTCTACATTAGTTTCAAACTGGGCAACAGTAAAGATTCTCTTCCCAATCAAACTGGGATTATGACTCACCTGCCTAATGTTTGTCAACCATCTGTCTGGGCTTCTGGTTTGAGGTAATTATCTCCCCTCCAATATCTCCAGCTAAGTAACTACCTGTTTTAAACTCATCCCTTCCACTTGTAACTCCTCTAAATGGGTTACTTGCTTTTTGTGTATTCAGCTGGTCATTTAAAGCCAAGCATTTCCCTTTGACAATCTACCCAATACTAAAACTAACAAATTTCAAACTCTACATTTGGAAAGTCTCATCTTTGGTAAAGCAGAAAAAATTCCTCTTTGTAAGAGGCGAGGCAAGCCAAAGGCAGTGTTAGGAGGGTTGGAAAGTTCAGTTTAAGATAACGTTTTTTTTTTTGACTTGGTGTTTATGGCCAGACCGCCTCATTTCCAAGAGAATGGCCCAGACCAACTTTGCTAGTTTAGAGCAGGTGTAACATGGCTATGCCAGGAGAGATGCAGCTGGTCAAAGCATTTTCATTCAGCAATCTTGTAAGTGTTTTTAAACAAAATGGAAAATGAGAGAATAGAATACCAAATAACTTATCTGAAAGTCCAACAGATCATCCCAATGTAATGTTATTCCAAATACTTGAAACAATCCCCATTTTAAAAATCCCTTGGTACAAAAGGTAACATCAAACACCAGGGCTTACAGGAGAGCTGTCAGGCTACCTGCTTTGATCCACCAGCTGTTTCAACTGCCTGGCTGCTTTGTGAATAGTGTGGGGTGCTGGAAAAAACACTGCTGGTCAGGAGAGTTGACATTTTGAGTAAAAGCCCTTCAAGAATGACTATTATCCTGCTCTTTAGATGTTGCCTGACCGGCGCTGCTTTTCCACACCACACTCCATCAGTAGTCTCCAGTGTCTGTAGTCCTCACTTTCTCCTGCTTTGTGTATAGCCAGGCCAAAGAAGACGACCTGGGAGGACTGGCTGCACCCTTCCATTGTTTAAACATACTTTTGCACTTAGCCTATAGCCTGAGGCAGTATGTTAGCTATAATCAAGCTGGACCTAAAAACACAACCCCAGAACTTTTCAGTCCTTCTCCTCCTGAGGGAGAATAAACTTTGTTTAAAGGAGCAGTGTTGTCACACTGCTGGTTCAAGATGTACAGCCAGTACACCCAAATTTATAGCCCATCTGAATAGAGCTTGACATGTTCTCTTCCCCCTAGCTGGTAATACTACCTGTCAAGCATCAGACTTCATCTGTCATGATGGACAATGTGTGCCCAATAAATGGCAGTGTGATGGCGTGGCTGATTGTGAAGATGGATCTGATGAAGCCTCAGACATATGTCGTAAGTATCTTGTACTTAGTGTATTGTTCTTGTATCACTTGGGTGGTGTTACCTTCAATTGTGAAGGTGAAACACTAATGATTTAATCAAATTCTCACGACACTATTGTTTATAACATTTCACTGCATCTGACTTCAATTTTAGACACTAGTCTGCTTTAATCTTAATTGTACAATATTTAATGAATTTAGTTTTTAAATGTCACTTTTTGATTTGTTCTCATTGCTGCTATCTGATTCCTTAAGGGCTTATGGGTTGTCAATGGCTTCCTTTACCAGTGCACAATTGAAGTGGGAATAAGGGGTGGTTTCTACAGTACAACACCATCTCTTTGAACTCTTTTTAACCTGGTAGCGCTACACTTAGCTAATGAATGTAGCAACTGAATTAATTTTCACTGCCATATTGAAATAGATGGAAAGATGGATGCAAAGTTTTTTTTTGCTCAAATGACATCTCTAGCTTAGGGTCTTAAATTAAGGATTTTATTTTTGTCATTTGCCAATTTCTTTACTCTTATGAAATCAATGGAACCTAAAGCTGAACATGCTCGGTACTGTATGGAACTGGAGAAAGTGAGGTCTGCAGATGCTGGAGATCAAAGTTGAAACTTTATTGCTGGAACAGCACAGCAGGTCAGGCAGCATCCAGGGAACAGGAGATTCGACGTTTCGGGCACAGGCCCTTCTTCAGGAAGAAGAAGCCCGAAACAGGCCCTTCTTTGGCCTGTGCCCGAAACGTCGAATCTCCTGTTTCCTGGATGCTGCCTGACCTGCTGTGCTGTTCCAGCAATAAAGTTTCAACTGTATGGAACTGATTTGTCTGTTTACTATCTTTTGTATGTAAATTTGCTCATTAAGCTGGAAGGTTCCTTCAAAACGAACAGTCCAGCTCAGTGAGCAAGCTTACAGAGCCCCCAACCTGAGCTACAAATCTTCTCAAACCTACTTTACTGTCTTTTCAATGAAACGCCACCAGTTATACTTCCCAAAGTTCTTTTGAAACCGGTAGTATCAACATTACATGACTGGAATTCTGTTGTATTTTTGCTGGATAAATGGGCATGTCAATGTGTTTGAATGCAAATCTGACCTCTGTATATTGAATACTTGTCTTTGTCCCATCATTAATAAATCTTTTGTATTGGTGTGCCTAATCTGCATGTTTGAAAATTTATGGTATAACTTAAAATTGTTTTTTTTTTTAGACACCAGTATCTGTCATATGAATGAAATTAGCTGTGGCCCTGGCTCCCTTCAGTGTATTCCTGCAACTTGGAAATGTGATGGAGAAAAGGACTGTAATACTGGCAGTGATGAAGAGAATTGTGGTAGGTCAACAATGTGACAATCAGACTTTTTGTGTCCACACTCTGCAAATGAGCGAACGTTGTCCCAGAACTGATTTTATGGGATTCATTGTCATGTGTACCAAAGTACAGTGAAAGGCTTTGCTTACTATGATCTGCCTGTACTGCTCACAAACAGATGTACAGAATTAGATTGAAGATGTGCCGGTAACATTTGGGGGGGGTGGGGGAGAAAAGAGGAGAGAGAACTATTCAACTTTAATGGGCAGCACATGGCTCAGTGGTTCACACTATCCTCCAGCACCTGACTGTCTGTGTGGGATTTGCATGTTCTCAGTGTCTGTGTGGGTTTCCTGGGTACTCTAGTTTCCTCTCACAATACAAAGGCTTGCCAGTCATATGGATTGGCTGTAGTGTTGGGTGCATTAGGCAGAGGGAGCAAAGTCTGGGTGGGTTACTCTTCAGAGGGTTTGTGGATTTGTTGGGCTGAAGGGCCTGTTTCCACACTAGGAAATTTAATCTTAGAAAAACAAATGCATCGTACAAAGTAGATCTGGTTTTAAAAAGGTGTTTTAATGAAATTAGGCTCTTTCTACTAACTTCCACTTTTTGGAAATGAACAGGCTGAAATCAACACTTGGAATAAATTAATTGCTGAGACTGTGTAACTTTGTGACCTCCAACCCTCCTTTCCACTTCTCTCCCCTGAAATCCCTGTTTTGTTTTGTTAGTCAGGGATCCTTGGCTCTGACTCCATCTTTCACTAGTGAAAGCGGTCATACTGGCCCTCCCTTCCATATTTCCCACCCCCCTGCCCATGGGGAGATGACACTGCCCCATAGCAGTAGCTCACACCACCTTTTCTCACCAGTGCTGATCACTCACTACCTGATGCAGGATCTGGGTCCGTTTGCCTGAACTGCAGGGAACTTAGTGCACCCCAGTGACAATGCACTAGTCTGCATGGGTGTGCAGAACACTTGCCCTTCTATTCAGAATTCAGAGCCATTTGACTAAGTCCAACACTTGAGGAAATAGCTGAAATCACCTTACACTAGATCCAGGGCATTCTTTCCAAACATTTCTCTCTGGGATGTGAGCATGGATTCCTTCATCCCACATCCCTTGCTCCAATAGACTGAGGGTGGCTAAGAGCTTGATATTTGCCACTTGAGCATCTTTCTCCTCCTCACTGGACTTGTCGGTCTTCAAACAATTGGTTGTCATTATCTAGACTGAGGTGGGCCAGGGTTGTTTTTGTAGATTGCATGGAAGAGAAGTGACTATTGATTTAAGAATTAGAATTCATAACTTTAGGTTGTGTAAAAACTACTAGCTCATAGGTCTTGTAAGGAATCTTTGGTCCAACATGTATTGCAATCTCCAAGTTTAGTACACTGTACCCAATGGTTATGCATTGATATGAAGTCCGTGTAAATACTCTTTTCCTCCCTCAGGTAACCTTACTTGCAGTCCAGGAGACTTTACTTGTTCCAGTGGTAGATGTGTTTCCAGAGCCTTTGTCTGCAATGGGGATTATGACTGCAATGATGGAAGCGATGAAAGAAACTGTGCTCCATCTATCTGTCACCCACGGGAGTTTCATTGCAATGATTCTAAATGTATTCCCCTGGACTGGATGTGTGATGGCCATGCTGACTGTGCTGACCAGTCTGATGAATCTCCAGACCACTGCAAGCACAACACACTTCCTCCTGTGACTTGCTCTCCTGATGACATTCAATGTCGCTCTGGTGAATGCATTCACAGTAAATGGTACTGTGATGGTGATACAGATTGTAAAGATGGCAGTGATGAAATAAATTGTCGTAAGTTATCAGTTTTGCCCTTTACACTTCTGCCAGTTGTGACCCTCTTTGCGGGGGAGATGTAACCCATCTCATCAAAGGATAATGATTGAAGGGAGATTGTAACTTATGAGAATGGACTTCTTTTGTTCACCATTTTTTTTGTGATCTCAAGACACTTTTTTTTTATTTTTCTGCAGTCAGATTTTTCTTTACAAATCTTTAGGTGGCTTTATTGATTTCTACCATCTCTAGTCAGTTGTTTTTTTGCTGGTGTTTTGGCTCTGATCTTTTTCCCAATGATATTTATTTTAAATCTGAAAGGAGTTGGTTAATTACACTAATGCAATGGAGTACTTCCCCTTTCTCTCCAATTCATTAAATCTCCAACTAACTGAGCAGTTACCTAGACTAAATCTATTCAGGTGTATAATGCATTTGTTCCTCTTGTCCAAAACTTTCCAAGTTAAATTTTCATGTCATTGACCAGTTTTTGAAATCCCAAATCATTGCAAAGAGTTAGATTGGGTGTTTCTGCCGCCTCAACCTCATTGAAGTTTCGCTTAAAGTGCGCATTGAAGTTAGAGCCGTCAAGATTATACTCTAACAATGACACTGATTCACCTTTCCAACTGGAGTTTGGCACAATGTGCACACTTCCAGTTATCAGTCTTGGATACTGTACTGTATAATACAGCAGTAGCCTAAATTGAGTTTAGTTCTGCATCAAATATTTGGCTCTTAATTGGCTCACTTCATGCCAAACTGGACAGTGCTTTAAGTTTTCGATCAACATCCTCAGCTGATCCGAATTGTCATTCAAATCTAGTTCAAGCATGGCTTAAACTGGAGGTTCTGTAGATCAGCATTTCATTCTCATTTGTGACTCTTTTTAAATGGACATATGGAATTGCTTTACAACTTATTTTAAAAATTTCTTATGCAGATTGCTACATCAGGATTTTGGGGGTATCCTATCTGTGTTGGAGAATTCAGCAAATACAGCTTGTCAAATGCGTTGTCGTTCTGCATTTGAGTTCCTTGTGCAAGTGGAGGGGGAGGGACTTCAACTGATCTCTCTGTCAGGATAGCTTATGTGAAAATAACTAAGGCTATTGGTGTCTTCAAATCCAAATCTCATTGTCAAGTAAATTTGGTAAATTCACTGCCAGAAATGTATTTAATGCTTGGACAAATCAGCATTCATATTGAAAATATTTCTGTACTAAAACAAGGAACATTGTCTTTGCTTTTAGCTCCTCTAGTCTGTAAACCAGATACTTTCCAATGTGATGGTACATGCCTTCCTGGAAACATAAAGTGTAATGGAGTTTGGGACTGTACTGATGGAAGTGATGAGGCCAGATGTGAGCGTGGTAGGTTTTAGTGTCTGGCTACAGTAACAGTCCATGTTTCAGGCTTCAGACCTCATTGTTTCACACTCTCCTCTCTGCATTAGAATGTACAGGACTCGATGACTTCAAATGCCAAAGTGGTGAATGCATAAACCTATCTTTGGTGTGTAACCAACATCAAGACTGCCAGGACTGGAGTGATGAGCCCATTAAAGGATGCAGTAAGTGTTTAACTGGTGATCATGAATTCATCCTTGGCATTCTGGTTTGGTGAACATAATTGCTAATTCCTAATCTGATTTGTGATCTAACTTGCACTGGCTGCCTCCTTTGGTGTCTCAGCCTTCAACTGTTTTTTCTTAAGTTGATTGAACCATTTTAGCCATTTGCACTTTGTAAATGTGGTAGTCAGTTTACACAAAAAATCCAAATCTGTTTCTAATAGACTTGTCTGTCAATTAGCCAGGACTCAGGAATTCCTTGTGGAAGTGATACTGTGGACTTTTGTGTACTGATCTGTTATCTAAGTTAACTTTTTGAAGTTAGTATTAGCATTAATCAAGAATTTTACTTTCCCCAAACTGCACTCTTTGTTCCTTTGGTGCCCAGCAGGTTTGCTAGTTTTTGGAATTGGGTAAAAACAATGACTGCAGATGCTGGAAACCAGATTCTGGATCAGTGGTGCTGTAAGAGCACAGCAATTCAAGCAGCATCCGACGAGCAGCAAAATCAACGTTTCGGGCAAAAGCCCTTCATCAGGAATAAAGGCAGTGAGCCTGAAGCATGGAGAGATAAGCTAGAGGAGGGTGGGAGTGGGGAGAAAGTAGTGTAGAGTACAATAGG
>NC_057711.1:132111493-132127095 GCF_004010195.1 Chiloscyllium plagiosum
AATAAAGGCAGTGAGCCTGGATTATCTCTCCATGCTTCAGGCTCACTGCCTTTATTCCTGATGAAGGGCTTTTGCCCAAAACATTGATTTCAAAGCTCCTTGGATGCTGCCTGAACTGCTGTGCTCTTCCAGCACCACTAATCCAGAATCTGGTTTCCAGCATCTGCAGTCATTGTTTTTACCTAAATTAAATGCACTCCTATTAAAGACAGTTCCTGAGTTTGTACTGAGACTGCATGAGCAAGCAGTGAAAGATCTTCAATAGGAATCGTTTCTGAAAGAAGCCCCACTTTTTTATCTTCATGAAATGAAGATGAACGTGACTGTCAGCTTGAACCTAAATATTGGCTAGGTTTCACTAACTTTTTAGGCTTTAGTGTCTGATTTGGGCATATGCTTCCAGAATCCATTTTGGTCATGTACAAATCTCATCACTTTACTGGCAGCAATCTCTAGGTCGGGCAGCATCTGAAGAAAAATCAGTTAATGCTTCAGGTCCTGAGGAAGGGTCACTGCAGCCAAAACATTAACTCTGACTTATTGCAGCAGATGCTGCAGACTTGAGCTTTTCCCGCAACTTCTGTTTTTAATGTACATCATCTTCAGTTCTCGGTTTTTATGGGGTAGTAATGCCAGGTTAGGTTTGTCTCTCGTTTCTGGGAAATGCCTTGGCATCAGCTGATGTGGAAAGTTGACCATGTTGTATCTGTAGTGGAACAGTACAACTAGGCCCAGAGTAGGTACCAGGAACATTAGTGTACTATTGCCAGAATATTGTCAGGGCCCATGGCCTTTGCATAAATGAGTGAAGATACTGGTTCTCAATCACTGGAGTGAGCAGAAGTTTGGCTGAAGACTGCTATGGTGATATTGGGAAGGACTGGAGGCTGAAATGATTATCCATTCATTAAACTGGCACTGGTTGCAAATGTTTTATCTGACCCCTTGCACTAATATGCTGGGCTTCCCCATCTTTGAATAACTTGTGGAGCCACCTCCTGTTCTTAGTATTTTTTTTAAATTGTCTACTTTCAATGACTAGACTGAAGAGCTTAGATTTTGATCAGTTCATCACTTAGCCCACTGAGTGCATTTGTACATCAACAGCATAAGCAGTCTTTTGTAACCTCCATCAGGTTGCCATCTCCCTTTTTTGGTATGTCTGGTGCTGCTCTGGCACACTATCCTACATTCTTTTGTTGAGAGTTGATCCCTGAAGTTCAAATTTTCAGGTTATCTGACTTCTGTCTGAGAAATTAGGTTTGAGCAATTCAAGCTGTCCCTGACTTTGATTGGATTGAAGATTCTTTAGACGAATGGTTTTTGGGCATGCTGTGCTTTTTTAAACTAGCCTGAGCTCGAAGAAAAAGACAGTATATAATTTGGTTCCTAGGTTATTTAGATAGCACTCAGATGCTCCTCTAAGCATTTGTGTTCTTTCAACTTTTAAGATCCCAACTAAAACATAACTTTGGTTAATTAAGCAAGTTGTTCCTCCTTGAACAATGGAACTCAGACTTACTTTTGCATATAAAACTTAAAAGATTTGAATATCTATAAACATTAGCCATGTAATAGAGTTCTTCTATAATGTGGGGCTGCACAAGAATACAACCATCACATTATCAGAAAATTATGCTTTGGTGTAATTGTTACTGTCAACACCCTTTTTTTAAAAAAAGGTTCATGCCTTAAAGTTTTCCCAATTCATCAATTGCATTATAGCATCCTTACTGTTAGGAGTAAGGTTGAACAAGTGGAGGCATTGACATCTGGATTTCTCCTTTTTCAGATGTGAATGAATGTTTACTGAATAATGGGGGCTGCTCTCACAACTGCACTGATCTCATAATTGGTTACAAATGTGAATGTCCTGCAGGCTTTAAACTGTCTAAGGAGACTTGCATAGGTAAGTTCCAAAATCCAGCTAATGTAAAATGAGATCACCTTCAAAGATTGAAGCAAAACTCATTAATCTACTTTGTCCAGATATCGACGAATGTCAAATTCCTGAAACCTGCAGTCAAATTTGCATCAATTCGGAAGGTAGCTACAAGTGTGAATGCCACCAAGGATATCATATGGATCCAGCTAATGGGATTTGCAAGGCAGTTGGCAAGTACAACCCACTGCTTATATTAGAAACTTTCAAACTCTTTGGCCCACCCAAGTTTCTACCTATTTGGAAGCTTCATTCTTGGAGCCTGAAAACTTCACTCGCCAGCTAAGTTTCATGTTGGATCTGTGCTCATCAGTGTAAATTTTGTCATTGAGGTATCTTCATAAAGATTTATGATCTGGAGACATTGACCTCACTTCCCTCAAATATAAATCTCAGATAGAATTTGCATTTGAAATATGGTGACATTAGAATTGAGCAAGAATAGGTGATTTTGGTCAACTTTAATTCTGCTCTCATTAAGATTACTGCTGTCATTTCAGCTCCTTTCAGGTGTTCCTTTAACAGTCATGAAATCAAAATTGCTCACTCCCTCCTGTTGTCTCCAACATACCTGCACAGTAAAGGTAGTGATGGTGTAGAAGGTGGCCATTTTGGGCCCTTGTCTTGATACTGCAGGCAGTGCTGCTCATTTGAAGAGCCAAGCAAGTTCCCACTTTATTCACAGCCTTTTTTGTTTTTAAAAAAAATCCAATACACTAATGCCGGGGTTTTTTTTTTTTTTGAACCTGCCTCCACCTCCCTCCCTTCCCCACAGTGCATTCCAAACCCTAATGACTCATTCTTTAACTTTTTTTTTTTCCCCCCACAAATCACTTTAAATCTCTGCCCTCCAGTTAGATGCTTTTTTTTTTGTAGCAGCTCCCACCTGCAACTCTGGCACAGTTTTCTAAAGTCAAACTGTCCTACTTTGTCAGCAACTGACTATTCTCCCCCGGAATCATTGAAATGTTTGTCCTCTGTCCAACACAATTTAACATGGCTGCCAGGCTATGTCGGCTGCAGTCTTAATTTAGTTTATTTTTGAAAACCCACTTTTCTAGTTTGTCTTTTTAGTATCTCCCATTGTTGACCTCTTTTCCTAAATGAATGTTGCACTGGCATTTTGCTTTCTAACCTGTTTCTTGCTAACTTAGGGAAAGAACCTTATTTGATCTTCACTAATCGACATGACATCCGGAAACTAGGACTGCATCACCATGAGTATTCTCAGGTGGCTGTACAGTTGAGAAATGTTGTAGCATTGGATGCTGACATTGCTGAACAAAGAATTTACTGGGCTGATGTGGGACACCAGGCAATTTTCAGGTGAAGCACTGCAAGAATTTAATAAGTCTAAAACTAACTTGGACTACAGTTAAAACTGTTCTGGGATTTTAACAAAGGTTTCTTAATTTACTGTAACAGTTAAATATTTGCTTTTGAAGACTGATTCTGTGGTAACCTTGCAAATATTGACACTTTGTCATAAGTTGCTTGAGGTTTTAAAGAAAAGCTTGCTACTATTAAAGTCTTCAATTTCATTTGTTGTGTAGAAATGAAGTGACAGCTCAAGGTAACTAATCCTATTATCCTGTTTAGTATGTCCATTAATGAATGGAAAGACCAAGCTGGCCCATCTGTGGTAGTCAGAGATCTAGACACCCCTGTGGGGATTGCTGTTGACTGGATTTACAAACACATCTACTGGACTGATGGTAGGACTAAAGCTATATCTGTTGCAACACTTGATGGAGCCAGAGGAACCATTCTCTTTAACACTGACCTAAAAGAGCCAGCATCTATAGAAGTCGATCCATTATCTGGGTACAGTATTACTTCAGTTTTAGTTATTGTTTTAGTTTATTTGGTACTGGACTTAAAATTTCACTTTTTATACCAAATGTTCTCATGGTAATCACAGTAAATGCTAATCTACCAAACTAGTTCAGATGTTTAAACATAACTCTCCAAACTTCCTGCATGTGCACGTTAAAAACTATTGGATATACTGCTTTGACTGATGTGAAATTGAAGAATGTAAATGGGGAAGTGATACAATTGGACATAATGAACATTGAAAAATCCACTGGCTTCCATAAGCCAGGAGTTGGGTATGTTCTCATATATATTAAAAATAAATTGCCATGAGATAGGAACAGAATTAAGCCATTCGGTCCACTGACTCTGCTCCACCACTGGATGATGGCTGTGTTCCTTAACTTGCGTTCTCCTAACTTCACCCTTGATTCCACTTTACTAATCAAGAAACTCTGTCCTAAATGTAGTCAATGACTTGACCTCCAAATGGCATTAAGTTCCACAGGTTAACCAGCCTCTAGCAGATGAAAGTCCTAATTTCCCTTCCAAAGGGTTGTCCCTTCACAGACAATGCATTCAGGTCCTAGTCTCTTCACTAATGAAAAACTCTCCACATCCAGGCCCCTTAGTATTGTTTCAATGAATTCCACAACCCCTATGCTTCAAATAGAGTACTCCACCTTTCCTCATGTGACAGGCCCTTCATCCCTGGGATCATTCTTTTAAACTTTCTTTGGAACCCTTTCCGAGGTCAGCATATCCTTAAGGTACAGTGCCCAAACCTGACTTGTGTTCCAAATGTGGTTTGACTAGAGCCTTGTACAACCTTAATAGTATGCATTTTCTGCCCTTGTAATATTTAGCATTCATTTTGATGGTCTAGAATACATTTGCCTTCCTACCTGCCAACTGAACCAGCATGCTATTAAAAGGTAGTCTCTATTCTTCCCAGCAAAGTGCATAACCTCACACACACACACTATTCGATCTGGCACTTTGCCCATTCTGTCCTAGCCTGTCTAAACCTTATGCAGCCTCCCTCCTTCCTCCAACACTCTTCCTCCATGTATCTTTGTCTAATATAAAGTTGGGCTTTGAGGTTATACTTGCATCCTTCTAAATTAGCTTATGCAGAAAATTTTTGTTAATCAATGGAATTATGCTACTGTTGCTTAGTCACTTGGTCAAACTCCTGAGCTCCTGTCACTGTGGTTCACCACAACTTTGAAGGAAATTAGGGATGGGAAATAAATGGAGTCATTCATACCTGCATCTCATGAAGAAATGAACTTTCACTAGTTGACTTGTGTTCAGTCTGCAATGGATGTCAAGCCCAAATAATTCTAGTGTACTTGTATTAATTCAAATTTGAGGAATTGCTTTTTAGTGAGCCAATTGTATCCAGGTACAATGATTAAAGCTCCAACGCAGGTTGCATCAGTCTTTATTTTTGTCTTTTTTAAGGTTTGTTTACTGGTCAGACTGTGGTGAGCCAGCAAAGATAGAAAAATCCGGAATGAATGGTGTGGGTCGACAGCTCCTTGTCACTGGAGGGATTCAGCAGCCAAATGGAATTGCACTTGGTTTGTGATAACTCCTCTTGAAACCTTGTTCAGTGCCTTCAATAACCAACCTTGAATGAGTGTTTTTGTTGCCTCCAGATCTCGTGAAAAGCCGCCTCTATTGGATTGACTCCAAGCTACACATGTTGTCCAGTATTGATCTCAATGGTCAGGATAGAAGGATAGTCCTGCAGTCAAAAGAATTCCTTGCTCATTCATTTGCCATTTCAGTATTTCAGGTGAGATGAAATGTTTTAAAAATGCATGTTTAAAAAATAGCTTGCCTGCAGAATGTTTGGTTAATATTGAACGTGAGGAACTGGTATGTCTATTGTTGAATTTCCACCTTGTGATCTCTCTTATCCAGGGAGGTAATACTATAACATGAAGCACACCAGGTTTACTTAGATCCATAAAATAAGATGTTTGTGTTGTAATTCTAGAATGTGCAGTAATTGTGGAAGGTTTCACTTTTACCTGGGATATGAACAAAGCTGCAGTTGCTTGATACTTGGAATCCTATAAAGAAGTAATATCCTAGTTCAAAAATGTTTTGACCCTCTTGCTTTCAGGCTAACTGATATCTGCAGTTCCTCTATGTGGAACTGAAACCCCTATTCAGTTGGATGCAACGTCTCTCTGCCATCTGTTCCGTATGAGTCGTAGAGTCAGATGTACAGCATGGAAACAGACCCTTGGTCCATCCTGTTAATGCAGACCAGATATCCCAACCTAATCTAGTCCCACCTGCCACCACCTGGCCCATATCCCTCCAAACCCTTCCTATTCATATACCCATCCAAATGCCTTTTAAATGTCGCAGTTGTACCAGCCTCTAGCTCATTCCATACACATACCACCCTTTGCATGAAAAAGTTGCCCCTTAGGTCTCTTTTTTTTAATCTTTCCCCTCACCCTAAACCTATGCCCTCTAGTTCTGGACTCCCTGACCCCAGGGAAAAGACTTTGCCTATTTATCCTATCCATGCCCCTCATAATTTTGTAAATCTCTAAGGTCACCCCCTCAGCCTCCTGTCCAGGGAAAACAGCCCCAGCCTGTTCAGCCTCTCCCTGTAGCTCAGATCCTCCAACCCTGGCAACATCCTTGTAAATCTTTTCTAAACCCTTTCAAGTTTCACAACATCTTTCCGATAGGAGGGAGACCAGAATTCCACGCAATATTCCAACAGTGGCCTAACCAATGTCCTGTACAGCCGCAACATGACCTCCCAACTCTGTACTCAATATTCTGCTTCCCTTTATTGGTCATACCAAACGCTAATTTCACTATCCTAACTACCTGCAACTCCACTTTCAAGGAGCTATGAACCTGCACTCCAAGGTCTTTGTTCAGCAATACTCCCTAGGACCTTACCATTCAGTGTATAAGTGCTGCTAAGATGTGCTTTCCCAAAAATGCAGCACCTCTCATTTATCTGAATTAAACTCCATCTGCCACTTCTCAGTCCATTGGCCCATCTGGTCCAGATCCTGTTGTAATCTGAGGTAACCCTCTTCGCTGTCCACTACACCTCCAATTTTGGTGTTATCTGCAAACTTACTAACTGTACCTCTTGTGCTCGCATCCAAATCATTTATGTAAACTACCAAAAAGTAGAGGGCCCAGCACTGATCCTTGTGGCACTCCACTGGTCACAGGCCTCCAGTCTGAAAAACAACCCTCCACCACCATCCTCTGTCTTCTACCTTTGAGCCAGTTCTGTATCCAAATGGCTAGTTCTCCCTGTGTTCCATGTAATCTAACCTTGCTAATCAGGCTCTCATTCCCCATGGGAGACTAAGTTCAGGTAACCTTTATTGTGACCCAACTTTCTTACAGTCTCAGATCCCCCTAGCAAAAAGGTATAGAAAAAGAAGCTGCTGCTGTTGACCCACTGATGCTGAACCTCCGATTTATTTGGGATTCTGCAGATACTTTGTAGGTTCAATTGCTTTTGAAGATCAATGGTTTTTCATGTAAAATATCAACCAACTGCACAAGGGTTTCCTGCCCTCTGCCCTCCTCCGCCACGCCCCCCCCGCGCATAACTTTGTATTGGGTGGAGCAGAGGGCAAATGTCATTAGAATAAATTTGGTTAATGAGCAGAAATATTTCCGTTTCAGGATAGTGTCTTCTGGATTGATGATGAAAATGAAGCTATTCATGAAGCCAACAAGTTCACTGGAGGAAATCTTGTAACTTTGGTTTCTAATCTGAATGGACCTAGAGACTTCATTATTTATCATGAGTTGGTGCAGCCATCAGGTAAGCTTTGGCTGTCTTTATAGAGATGAGTTTTGTATAAAAACTGTTTTAATAGCTGTTGCTTTTCCTTTTTTTAATATCTAGACTAGACTTTTTTGGCTTTGTTGACCTAATTTTGTAAAGCTTAACCAGTGTCTCCAAGAATCAGTCACCATGGGGCAGGAAGAATGGGCACTGTTCATTGGCTTTTGGTGCTATTTTACAATTTTGTGGAGAGAATGCAACAATATTGCCAGCATCTCCAATGTAACTTGGAAGTTGTGTCAATGCAACACAAGTTATAAAACCTTTTTCATGAAGGTAAGGAACAGGAGGCCATTAAGCTCCTCCAGCCTAATCCACTAATTGACAGGATCATGCTAATCTCATACTCCTGTGTCCACTTCCTGCATTTTCCATAGCTTTTGTTCCCCTCCTGATTTGAGTTTAATTCTTCTGCCTTGAATATAAACAAAGAACCTGCCACAGATGTGGGATCCTGGTTTCAAAGACAGCTCCTTGTGGGAATTGTTCTTTCACAGTCTTAGATTGACACCCCTCTGTCCTGAGACTGCACCCTCTGGTCCCAGATGGGTCCCATCAGGGGAAATATCCTCAGCATTTACCCAGTCAAGGCCCCTAAGAATCCAATTATGTTTCAATGAGATCATTACCCCTCATTCTTAACTCATGAGTCTCAATACTAGGGGCTATCCACTTAAACATTCTTTAAACTGCCTCTATTGAAATAGTTTCCATAAGGGACCAAAACTTGTGGCGTAGCAGTAATGTGTTGATGAGCAATCCAGATCCAGACTATCACTAATGGCATGGGTTGAAATCTCCCTGCAGCAATTGTTTAAATTTCAATTGTTAAATCTGGAACGTAAAGTTAATTCAGTAATAATGGCTATCATTGCTGCAGAACTCATCTGGTTCACTTGTGTCCTGTTTTGGAGATATTCATTGAATTTGTGACAAGTGGTTATTTAAGTTTGTAGTCTACATTGATCAACATTCAATTTTACATCTCTTGACTTGAACTTTTTCATCTGCAGGAAGGAACTGGTGTGATATGGATACTAAAAGTAGAAGTTGTGAATACATGTGTGTACCTGCTCCTCAAGTTAGCAGTTTTTCCAAGAGATCTACCTGCATATGTCCACCTGGAATGATGCTAGAGGATGGGTGGTACTGTAAAACAGGTATGTATAGCTCTGCAGAATCCTTCTTTTGAAGGAAGACATAATGGCCTGGAGGACAAGTGACATGGTATAAATAGCTTGTTCAGAAAACGTTAACTCATTCTGAAATCTACTCTTATTTCTTAATCAAAACCCTGGTCGCAATCTGTGAACAGTTCTAATGAATTGATGGAATAAAAAATGTTGAAGCTCAGTAAGAAATTTTCAAACATGTCTTCAGTTTGCACCTGCTTGGGAGACTTTACTTTGTCTCAGTTGAAGTATTTAGCATAACCTTTATGTAGAATCTTTCTGTAGCCCAGATCCTTGATCCAGCTTTTACCAAAGATGGCAAAAACTTTGCTAAAAGCTGCTACAGCAAAATGAGATTTCTGCCAACTTGCTTGATCTGTTTATCATAAATTTGCTTCAGGTAGCCTGGATGTGCTCTAAACTGTTTTTTAAGACTCTGGTTTATAATTGTTAGGTAATGTGACCTGTAAGCCATCTGAGTTTATGTGCCCAAGTGGGAAATGCATCCCTGGACGATGGTTATGTGATGGTAATGCTGACTGTAAATATGGGTCTGATGAAAGCCCTGAAATATGTTGTAAGTATCCATGGTTTCTGAATGGAGTGGTTGCATTTAGTAACTCATCTCAGTAATGGGAATACTTGTCTATCAGAACAATCTGTAAAAATGTTTCATTTAACACAATTGCTAACCCAATTGACTAACTGGGAATGTTCTTTATAAAGTGAGTGTCTAATATATTGACTGAAATGTGATTTACATTGTTAACACAAGTGTTTCTAAAGCATGGTTTTTCTATGTGGGATTGCAGAAGAATACAACCATCTTATATAAGAACTACCTGTACAGTCTATAGCTCTTTTGGTTTTTTGTTTTGCTTAATGAATTGCCTTAAAGCATAAGACGTCAACCTTTTTAATTTCTGCTGAGTGAGTGCAGAATTTGGCACACTAAAGTAACATTACATTACTCCAGCAGGTGACATACTGCAGAGCTTTCAAATAACTAGTTAAGTTCAATATCTGGGTCACTCAGCTGTCAGATTGAGACTTGCTGAACTGAGATATAACTTCCAGTATTCATGAATCAAACTTTTCAAATCAAATTGCTAGAAAAACTCTGCAGGTCTGACAGCCTCTGGAGGGAACACAGTAAATGTTTTGGTTCCGGGGCAACTTCTGCTTTCCCTTAGTTTTTCCAGCAGTTTGATCTCCACTGCAACTGTTCATTTGTTTTTTTTTTGGATTGCAACTTGATTTGTTTACTGTCCAGATCAGAATCCTATCTGTAGAAATGAGTCCAACAGTAATCTATTGAATCTTGATGGGTCTCTACCAAGATGTTGCCTTTGTAGATAATGGCACTTTGATAAAAATCTCCACCAGAAGCTTGGTTTTTGCTGTGATTTTGCTTTTCCTAGTCTTTTTGGTATTTTGATTTGTCTAAATTCTTATGACCTAGTGTTTTTTTTTTCAGATGTGAAAATGTGCCAACTCCATGAAATAAGCTGTGGCCCTGGATCATCCCAATGCATTCCTGTCTCTTGGAGATGTGATGGTGAACAGGACTGTGAAAATGGTGGTGATGAGGAGGATTGTGGTAAGTCCAGTTTAATTAAAAATTGCTCCATCTTCCTAAAGCAGACAAAGGTAACCCTGAACTGCAGAAGCTAGGAGCAAACGCTAGATTGTAATCTAGCAATTTAGTTGAAGTCTAGGTATCATTCTGATGAAACTACACTGTTTTCTCCCTGGCTAATATCCTTGTGTGGGGCCCAAATCTTGGTGCTCCAGGTGTGGTCAAATTTTTGGGAAACCGAAATGTAGCAGGGCCTGGAGACTGCAGTGAAAGTAAAGGGTTTATACAAGCTGGTTGCATTCATTGCTTTGTAAAAGCTGGAAAGTACTTGGTTGTCATTTATAAATGTACAACACAGAAACACTCTTGGGTCCAACACTTCGATGTCCACCATATATCCTAATCTGATCCCACTTGCCCCATATCCTTCAACCCTTCTTATTCACATTATAAATCTTTTTTTTTTTTAAATGTTTGTACCAGCCTCCCCACTTCCTCCTGGCAGCTCACTTCATACATGCGCCACCTCTACATGGAAAAACTTGCTCCTTGGGTCTTTTTTTTTATCTTCCCTGATCTTAAAACCTTTGCCCTCTAGTTCTGGACTTCTCCTCTCCTCCAACCCCATCCCCCGGTGCCTTTTTTCCATGCCCCTAATTTTATAAACTTCTGGTTTTGCTCCAGGGAAAATAGCCCCAGCCTATTCAGTTTCTCCTTTAGTTCAAATCCTCCAAACCTGGCCACATCCTTAAATCTTTTCTGAACCCTTTGAAGTTTCGCAACATCCTTTTTGAATAGGCCGGAGACCAGAATTGCACGCACTACAGTGGCTGAACTGATGTCCTGGACAGCCATAACATGACCTCTCAACTCTTTATTGGCTAGAGCATCAACTATAAGAAAGCATACTAAACACATTCACTATCCTATCTACCTGTCACTATCTTCAAGGAACAATGAACCTGCACTCCAAGGGTTTTGTTTTTCAGCAACACTTTTTCCCCAGGGGCTTATCATTAAGTGTATAAGTCCTGCCCTGATTTGTCTTTCCAAAATGCAGCACCTCAAATTTGTCAAAACTGACTTTTATCCACTAATACTTGGTCTATTTGATAAAGATATCATTGTACTGAGGTAACCTCCAATTTTGGTGTCATTGGCAAACTTGGTATGCCTCCTATGTTCATCCAAATAATTTTATCTACTTAATTTGAGATGGAAAGGGAATATGAATTCTCACTTCTAACTTGTAGGACAAATGGACTTTAAATCTGGCTGGCTGAAGTGTTCTGCTTTAGGAGTGAAAGTGAACATTCCAAATGGCATCCATCAACATAGGGTCAATTCTGATCCCTTTGAAAAAGGAATGGGAGCACAAAATAAACCAGAGATTTGACTGCTCAGCTGTTTATTGCTGGCTCTATCATTTCAAGTAGTTTTTGAAATTGAGGCAAATACTGTAAATCTAACTTTGCTAATGAAACTAAAATTCCAAGGTAGTGAATGTACATGTGTATATACTATTTAA
Organism: Chiloscyllium plagiosum; assembly: GCF_004010195.1. Classification (NCBI taxonomy): domain Eukaryota; kingdom Metazoa; phylum Chordata; class Chondrichthyes; order Orectolobiformes; family Hemiscylliidae; genus Chiloscyllium; species Chiloscyllium plagiosum. The sequence continues at coordinate 132,123,386 of NC_057711.1, forward strand.
GCAGCCTTAATCAGCAATGTTATGTTTCCATGAGTATTCAAGAGTCCTTCCAATAGACTTATCTAGTTAAAATTGTAGTCCTGTTGAAGCAATCTGAACCATTTGTATTTTCCAGGTTCTGCTACTTGTGATCTAACTGAATTTACCTGCTCCACTGGTAGATGTGTTTCAAAGGCATTTGTCTGCAATGGTGCAGATGACTGTGGTGATGGAAGTGATGAAAAAGGCTGTGCACCAACTTCCTGTGGCCCACATGAATTTCACTGCAATAGTTCAGAATGCATTCCCTGGAGTTGGGTGTGTGACACAAATGCTGATTGTGCTGACCAATCTGATGAATCACCAGACCACTGTGGACATATCCATCCTCCAATGACCTGTCCTCCCAATACAATTCAGTGTGGCTCAGGTGAATGTATCCATAGTCGGTGGTACTGTGATGGTGATACTGACTGCAAAGATGGAAGTGATGAAGTCAACTGTTGTGAGTACTCCAACCTCTCACTGCTTGGACAACTCTCTTGTCCAATTGTGCTGTAGCTTTGGGGCAGGTGGTGGGAATAAGACAGTGACAATTACTAAGATTTACTAACTTGGTGACCTGAGACACTTTATCAACTAACTGCTTGACAGAAGTATCTTGACACCTTTTTTGATCACCATTTGATCTCTGCCTTGAGACTGTTAATAAATAGTTCCTCCTTTTCCATTGCTCCAGAGTCTATAGCTTTCAGGCCAGTTTTTGTAGGTACACCTCATTCACCATTTTAAAAAGTGGTGAGCTATTTGTGGTTGTGTACAAAGACCACTGGTGTTTTGGTGCATGGCCACTGTAAACTAGGCAGGCTCTGTCTATATAAATGGCATACTCCATTCGAAAGGGGTATTTGAAAGATTAGTGGCACTGAAAAGCACAGCAGGTCAGGCAGCATCCAAGGAGCAGGAGAATCTGTTTCAGGCAAAGGATTCCTGATGAAGGGCTTGTGCCTGAAATGTCAGTTCTCCTGCTCCTCAGATGGTTGGTTGTGCTTTTCTAGCACCCTGCTCTGACTGATCTCCAACATCTGCAGTCCTTGCTTTAAGATCAGAGCACTGTAAAGCTACTTTCCATTGTAGCTGTCTGTACTAAAAATCTTGATTTATGTTTTCAATCTGCTGGATTTAGAATCCATTAACTTAATTTGCTGATGGGAGCAGAAAGTTTTTGCCTAAGACATGGTATACAACTTCTTCTTCTTTCCACTCATTTTAGGGAATTACATTTTTAACAAAGTATAGATCCCCAGGGAGTATAACTTATTACAATGATACCTATCCATCTTATTATCCCCCAGTTCTGTTGAACAAAAATTTAAAGCAGAACTTCAAACTCAAACTACTTTTTAAGACCACTGAAACTGCGTAGTATTCCCTCAATGGTGATTTTAGATCACCAAAGCACATCACTGAGCTTTGCACATTACTAACTTTCTGCTGCTACTTATTGCTCATGATTAAATTCTTAACATGGGAGTTCTTGCAGCAAGAGGTACTGGAGGCTTGGACCTTTTTTAAATCCAGGTGAGATTGTAAATCTGATCTGGACTTCAGAAACTAGACTTTCAAAATGAAGCAGAGCTGTAGTTACTGCTAACTATGTCCTTTTAGTATTCCATTCTATTTGTAAAACTATATATACTGTTCTAACTTTTCAGCTCTTCACACATGTAGACCAGATCACTTCAGATGCAGTGATGGTGCTTGTGTCCTTAATGACCGAAAATGCGATGGACTTAAAGATTGTCTTGATGCCAGTGATGAATTTGGCTGCCAAAATGGTAAATGCTCAGTATAACTGGAATTACCTATCTAATGTTCTAAATTACAAAATTTCATTCTTGTTTTTTCCATCTGCAGCTACAGAGTGTACAGGAGTCACTGAATTTAAATGTGGCAGTGGTGAATGCATAAATGTCAGTAAGGTTTGTGATCAGCATCATGACTGCAGAGATTGGAGTGATGAAACATCCAAATGTAGTAAGTATTGATCTGTCTCACCCTCTGCTTATCTAGTTTAAGATTGCTTGCCTGTGCAAGATGTATTTTGATATGGTAATGTTTTAAATGGAAAAATTTCCAGTTGTCCAGGTATACCACATTTTGGGTTTTCCTTAAACTCATGCCCTGCAAATGGTGGGACTAGAACTAAATTGCAAACACCTAACCTCTTTTAAAGTTCTGGTATATTGGTTTTTAAACTTGAACCAATAGTGTTTTGCACACTGACAGAATGCTTGTTTGTTGTTTTAAAATCATTTTCTATGAAGATGTAATTTTGAAAAGCCACATACTGATCAGAATATTTGCCAGAAATTAGGTTAAGACCTCTTGGATTGTCATGTAGTTAAACAAAACTCTAGTATCTTAGATAAAGCTTTCATCTTGTATACCAGAACTGATACAATGCTTAATTTCAATTGAACACTGCATGAGAAGGGGGCTGGCAGGCAAATCAACTGGCTTGTGGTGCCAGGGTAAATGTAGCAAGGAAGTATTGTTTCCTTTCAGTGCAATACCTGGATGTTCCACCCCCCCCCCACCTTCCTTGAGGAACCTGGTCAGTGCACATGAATCAAGATGAGTGGTGCTGGAAAAGCACAACAGGTCAGGAAAATTGACATTTTGGGCAAAAGCCAGAAACTTCTATTTTCCTGCTGCCTGATCTGTGCTTTTCCAGCATCTGCAGTCCTCCCTCCCTTTTCGCCTCCTGCACATGCTTGTCTAGCTTTGAACAAGTATAAGTGAGCTGTGATCCTGGCCTGGCAGATTGTAACTTCTAAATTTTGGTGAACTGAATTGTTCAGTTAATGCTGACCAACTGCAAAGCCATAACCAACACTTCATGTGATTTGGGTCTTGCAAGCACTGGCTGTTACAGACAGTCAAAGGGACATCGGAGTTCAGCCGAGATAGTCTAGAAGCCAGGCTGCATGCTGTACATACTTGGTCCATTGGATATGAGCAATGTGGTTCACTCTGGCTTTCTTGAAGCTAACGTGGATTGTGCAACATGTAATCAATGGGAACACCTGTGGAGGAATGTGGGAGATGGCTTTTTTTTGAATGAGATTGAAACATTGCCATGGTGAAATCAGTCAATTTTCCAACCAACCTATACTCTTTCAGTAGTTTAAAAATATTGCTCACATCAATCTTGCATTTTCTATGGCCCAGCTTGACTGCCAGACCAACATGAAGCTTTCATCAATATGGTTGTGTACTTGCTGACTTTCAGAAGTTTGTACTGAATTGCATTTTTGAAAAGTTTCCAATATTGAAGTTTCATTTGCACTCCATTTGAAGGGTATCAACAAGATATTGTGTGTAAGCTTCTGGGCCATGACCATAAGCTAGAAGTACCACAATCTGCCAGACACCCCAGTGCAGATGCTTCACAGGTTTTATTTCTTTGCAAAATCAAACATGACTTGACTTAGAAATAACTTGTAAAAGGAGACCTGGAAGAGTAAGTACAACAGGACTAGGAGATAGCAGTCTACTCCATTGTGGTTTCAGCAGAATTCCAGTCCCTCCTTTAAGGACTCTGTCCTGTCAGAGTAAATAGCATTCCACTCTACACAGATGTCGGTGTGCTAAAAGGTCCTACTAGGATAGGAATCGCTAGTTAATGATCTCATGTTGATCCTCCCTCCCTCTTCCCTCCCTTTTCC
>NC_057711.1:132127624-132144447 GCF_004010195.1 Chiloscyllium plagiosum
TGGGTATCGGGTCTTTCGTTCTGGTGAGTTGTTGTCTGAGTGTGGCTGTTGGTTTGTGTGCTGTTATAGTCCTAGTGGTCGCAGTAGTCTGGCTGTCAGTTCAGAGATGTTCTTTATGGTAGTGTGGCTAGTCCTTTGGGTCGCGGCATGTCCTCGTTCCGTTGTCTTTCCCTTAGGCATCTGTTGATGAAATTGCGCGGGTATCCGTTTTTGGCGAATACCTTGTACAGGTTCCTCTTCCTCTTTTTGCAGTTCTGGTGTGCTGCAGTGTGTTGTGGCCCTTTTGAATAGTGTCTTGATGCAACTTCGTTTGTGTGTATTGGGGTGGTTGCTTTCATAGTTCAGGACTTGGTCTGTGTGTGTGGCTTTCCTGTGTACCTGAGTGGTGAATTCTCCGTTTGGTGTTCTCTGTACCATCACGTCTAGGAATGGGAGTTGGTTGTCCTTTTCTTCCTCTCTAGTGAATCGGATTCCTGTGAGTGTGGAGTTGATGATCCGGTGTGTATTCTCTATTTCCGTGTTTTTAATGATTACAAAGGTGTCATCAACGTATCTGACCCAGAGTTTGTGGTAAGACTGTTTGTTCTAACCTTTGCATTACTGCTTCTGCTGAGTCCTGAGATCGGTGAGCCTATGGGTGTTCCATTGATTTGTTCATATATCTGGTTGTTGAATGTGAAGTGTGTTGTGAGGCACGAGTCCAGTAGTTTAAGTATGCCGTCTTTGATGGGTTCAACATCCTGTTGTCTGTTGTCTATTCAGCAGGTTGGCTATTGTTTCTCTGGCTAGGGCTTTGTCAATAGAGGTGAACAGTGCCGTTATGTCGAATGAGACCATGGTGTCTTCCTTGTCTGTGTATATTTCTGATGTCCAAGAATTCCTGTGTTGATTGTATAGTGTCTGGATCTGCTGATCGGGTGTTTCAGTTTCTGCTGTAGTTCTTTAGCCAGTTTGTGCGATGGTGTCCCTGGTAGTGATACTATAGGTCTGAGTGGGATGTCTGGTTTGTGCACTTTAGGTAGTCTAGAATCTGGGGGTGTTGTTGCTTTCAGGTTTCATTCTTTGTAGGTCAGACCTGGTGATCTGTCCATTTTGTTTTTGTAGGTTCCTCAGTGTGTTGTTTATCCTATTGGTGAGCTGTGGGGTGGGGTCAAACTCCCTCTTTTGGTAGGTGTTGGTATCTGCAAGTAGTTGTGCTTTTTGGATGTACTCTATATACGACAAACAGGAAGACAGCTAACAATCTGTATCCATGAACACCAACTAGCCATGAAACGACATGACCAGCTATCCCTAGTAGCCACACACGCAGACGACAAGCAACATGAATTTGACTGGGACAACACTACCATTATAGGGCAAGCGAAACAAAGAACAGCCAGGGAATTCCTAGAAGCATGGCACTCATCCACAAACTCCAACAAACACATCGACCTGGACCCAATATACCGGCCACCTACAGCAGACAGCTGAAACTGACAACCAGAAGCAGTAGGGCCAGGCCACTATAAATGCCAGAGGAAACACCACAGAAATGCTTCACAGGAGGCTCCCAAGCACTGAGGATGTCACCTAGACAGGGGACGAAACGTTTGCAACAAAAACTTCCAGCTCGGCGAACAGAACCACAGCAAACTTATCTATTTTAGATGAGGGCTAAAGTGTCTGAGTTCTTTCCCCCAGATGTGAATGAATGCTTGGAAGACAATGGTGGCTGTTCTCATCTTTGTAAGGATCTGATTATTGGTTATGAATGTGATTGTCCTGCTGGCTTCAAATTAACTGATAAAAACTGTGAAGGTAAGCTTGTTTGTTAAACTCTATTCTAGAAGGACATGGTGACTTATTCTATAACATTAAAGGGATATTGGTGCTTTATTTGCAGATATTGATGAATGCAAGAATGTTGGGACCTGCAGTCAAACTTGCATCAATTTAGAAGGAAGCTATATGTGCAAGTGTCACATTGGATATCTCATGGACCCAGCTAGTGGAGTTTGCAAGGCTGTAGGCAAGTATCTAGTCCAAACAAGAATATTGGGTCTGTCTTGGTAATGTGCTGATTTAGCCTCCATTTAATGCAATTTGAATGTTTTTAAGGGACTTGATTTTAAAAATGTTTATTGCACTAGTCACTCAATTCAGAATTTAGTAATTGAACTGAACAGAGAAATGCTCTTTTCAGGAAAGCTTGCACGTGCACGTCCACTCGCTTCCCAACTTGGGGTCCAAATTGAACCCCATGAACCTTCTTTGGCAATGTGGTGCCAGTCAACTCTTGATGCTCATGTCCAATGTCTTGTGCATGATAAAGACAAATTAGATTAGATTTGATTACATTACAGTGTGGAAACAGGCCCTTCGGCCCAACAAGTCCACACCGACCCGCCGAACCGCAACCCACCCATACCCCTATATTTACCCATTACCTAACTCTACGGGCAATTTAACATGGTCAATTCACCTAACCTGCACATCTTTGGGATTGTGGGAGGAAACCGGAGCACCCGGAGGAAACCCACGCAGACACTGGGAGAATGTGCAAACTCCACACAGTCAGTCGCCTGAGGCGGGAAATGAACCCGGGTCTCAGGCGCTGTGAGGCAGCAGTGCTAACCACTGTGCCACCATGCTGCCCACAAACTGGCCCATCACCCATATACTTCAGCTGAACCATCACAAGGAAACTTCACCCATGTTTGTACTGGAGTGAAGTGGTTTGATAATGCTTACTCCAGTAACTGAGACTACTTTCTAGTCTAGGGAAAGCTGGACAATCCTTTTTTTCCACAGCAAGGAAGGGCCATGAGCAGTCTTTAGCAGGTAGAATAAAGGAGAACCCTAAGCTTTGAGTATGAGGAATAAAAGGATGATTCTGGTAGGAATAGGGCAGTCAAAGACAGAAGTGAGAAGTTGTAGAACCTGTGGAGATTGGAGAGGAGCTAAATGAATATTTCATTCCTTTTTTTCCTTAGGAAAAGAAGACAATTGTCTATTGTATCTCCAGTCTTCTCTAAAAGTTCTTAGACTAGAAAGGATTGAGGTTAGGAAGATGTTAATTCTAGGTGTGAAAGTAGTTAAGTTCCCTGAGCTGGATGGGATTTATCTGAGGATTCTCTGGGAAGGTAGTGTTGGAGCCTTTTGGCTTTGATCTTTTGAGTTGTCACTGTCTACAGGTTTAGTATTGGAGGATTACAAATGCGTCCTCTTTAAGAGGGGCAGTAGAGATGACCCAGGTAATAGACCAGTGAGCCTTATGTCTGCCGTAGGAAGAGTTTTTGGAAAGGATTATAAAAGAATTTATAATCTTGCAAGCAACAATTTGATTGGAGATAGTCAACATGGCTTGGTCAAGAGTAGGTCATGTCTCAAACTGTTTTTGAGAAGGTGATCAAGCATGTGGATGAGGGTAGGATAGTTGATGTGGTATACGTGAACTTCAGGAAAGCCTTTTGATAAGGTTTCACATGTAGGCTATTGGAGAAAATGCAGAGGCATGGGATTGAGGGAAAGTTAGCAGTTTGGATTTGAAACTGGCTTTCTGTAAGAAGGCAGCAAGTGGTGATGGAAAATATTCAGCCTGGAGTTCTAGTTACTAATGGTGTGCCACAAGAATCTGTTTGAGTTAACTACATTGGCAGGTAGGGCATTCCACACCCTCACCACTGTGTAAAGAACCTGCCTCTGACATCTGTCTTTAAATCTATCACCCTTCAATTTGTAGTTATGCCCCCTCTTACAAGCTGATGTTGTCGTCATCTTAGGGTGGACAGTGAAAGTCTTTTTTCCTATCTAATCCTCTGATCATCTTGTCCTTCGATAAGCATATCAATGACGGGATAGTGTAGGTGGATGGGCTTGGATTAGTTCACAGGTCGGCACAACATAACAGGCCCTTTAGCCCTCTATGCTGAATTGCTCAATGCTCATTCTGAAGGAGCCAAGACCACTGTTCAGGTCACAAGTGAGCATGCACAAAGAGCAGCAGGGTTCTGACCCAGCTTTAAAGGACAATGTTCTATTCCTCACTGCAGCATGTCATGACCCTATTAATCTGCATTTGGGTCCATTACAATTTTTCATTTGAAAAGCCTGCAAAGAACTATCAAATATGACATTATGTCAAGATAAATGGTTTTTTTGGTTACTGGCTGACTTGATGCTGAAAGTGGACTGGTTTTCCCTCCCCCTGCCCCAGTGTAAAAATACAGCAAGCTATCAAACCACAATCTCTGCCAAGAATCTGTTAATGATAGAGGGCATCTTTGTAACACCACAACCACTGAAATTGTCAGTTATGAAACGTGCATAGTTTGGATGGCTAAGACACTCCCACTAGCTTTGGGAAACCATTTTCAGCTTGACCTTTCAAATTTGAACCAAACTGTCATCCTATTTTGACTGGCATTTATTCATTTTGAATCAGATTTCCATTATCTGAAGAATTTTTAGATCTGTCATCTGACCTGTCTTACTCCAATATAGTGTTTACAATTTCCTCTACATGGAAACTCCGGATTTAACTTGTCTAAATCTTTAAAAGCCATTACCACCCCCAGTCTAGTAGCTGATCCCTTGAAATTTTAAATGGTCATGTCGCATGGGCAAGGGATTAGCTGATCTCTGAATGTTCCCTTTTGGCAATCTAATGGATCAAAGGAAAGAAATGCCTTTTTATTTTGGTCATTTTAGGGGAGAAAAGTGTTTTTGAAGCCATCAAACTACCACTGGAGGGCAGTAACTAATCACCTAAACCCTGTTCATGCACTGACTGCAGGCAATCCATACCGATCACCAGCATTTTGCTTTTGAGTGCTAGCATATTTGCTTGTAAATCTCAACTTGATTTAAAACCATACTGAGCTCCTGGCGACATGTCTTTTGGCTTGTTTTTGAATTGTTAATGCTGTTTTCATTCCAACTTCATGCTTGTCTATTTTAAACTACCTAAATTGCAGTTGATTTTCAACAGAACTTGATCAAGACCTGGGATCTCCAGATAGGAGTGACTTGAATTCAAATTACCCTTTGCTCAAAAAGCATCAAATTATTTCAGTGACATTTATTTCCTCAATGGAAATTAGTACTTTCTAAGCTCCTTTTGCTGATGAACTTGTTTCTGCAGGCTCTTGGAAGGTGCAGGTTAATGGAATTCAGTTTTTAGGCAATCCTTTGTAGTACTAAGAGAATCTAATGAATCAATACGCCTTGAGCACTTTCCCACAACTTCCAGAGAATAGCCACAAGCTACTAAACTGGAGCTTGCTTTGTTTCATTTTGCAGTGAGGATTTTAGGATAAACTAATGGCTCATTTTACTTCAACTTCAAGATCTGATCAGTTAACTAACAGTGAGGAATGCTGGAGATCCAAGTGTGGTGTTGAAAAAGCACAGCAGGTTAGGCAGCATTCAAGGAGCAGGTGAATTGATGTTTTGGGCATAAGCTCTTCAGAAATGAGGCTTGTCAGGGCTGAGAAATGGAAGGTGGGTTTGGGGTGAGGGAGAAGGTGGGTTAAAGGGGAGTGATGAACAGATCTGGAGGATGGTGCTGAGTTGGAGGCTTGGGACTGGATAATGGGGGAAGGGAAATGAAGCTGTTAAATCCACATTTATCCAATGTTTGCAGGGTCTTAAAGCAGAATAAGTCATACCTCTAGGCACCAATTATACTTCCTTCCCAAGATTCACAAACCTGATTTTCCCAGTTGACTCCTTCTGTCTTGCCCAGTGCCTGTCCAACCAAACTCATGTCTTCCTACCTTGACACTATCCTGTCCCTCTCAGTCCAGGAACTCCCCACCTATGTTCCTGACACCACCATGCCCTTCACCTCAAGATTTTCATTTACTGGCTCCCAGCACCACCTCTTCACCATGGACATCCAATCCCTGGACACTTTGATCTGCCACAAAGGTCTCCAAGACCTCCATTCTTCCCCCTCCTGCCATCCCAACCAGTATCCTTCCATCAGCACCCTCATCCGCCTGGCTGAAATGGTCCTCACCCTACACAACTTCTCCTTCCAATCCTCCCACTTTCTCCCAACCAAAGGGGTAGCCATGGGCCCCAGCTATGCCTGCCTGTTTGTCAGATATGTGGAATAGTCTATCTTCTTCTACAGTTACACCCAGCAGCACCACCACCATCCATCCTTTATTCCCCCCCCACCTGTTCCTCCATTACATCGAGGACTGTATCAGCACTACTTGTGCTCCCATGAGATTGAGCAGTTTGTCAACTTTACTAACACCTTCCACCCCAACTTCAAATTCGCCTGGACCACCTTGGAAACCTTCCCCTTCCTGGACCTCAATCTCTGGTGGCCGACTAACCACAGACATGCTACGAGCCCACTGGCCTCTACAGCTACGTAGACTACACCTCCACCCACCCTACCTTGTGTTTTCTTTTAAAATCCATTATTCCCAATTCCTCCATCTTGTCCCAGGATGACCAATTCCACATCCAAGTCCCAATGGCCATCTTATTCCATGATCGCAACTTCTGTTCCCACATGGTGGTTGATGCCCTCCAGCACACCTCCATTTCATGTACCATCACCCTTGAGCCCCACCCCTACCAATGCAACAAGGACAGAGCCTCCCCACCCGTTCTCGTGTTCCACCTCCTCAAACATCTGCATGCAATGCATCATCTTCTGTCACTTCCAAACAGATCCCACCAACAGCTATCTTTCCCTTCCCAGCCCTATCAGCATTCTGGAAAGACTGTTCTCTCCTCAACTCCATCAGGTCCACACCCCATTCCCTGCCACAGCAAAAGTCACTTTCTCAGCTACCTTCCTCCCCACCCCCCTCCCATTTATATCTCCACCCCAACCCACAAGCCTCATTCCTGATGAAGGACCCATGTCTGAAACATTGATTCTCCTGCTGCTCTGTTGCTGCCTGACCTGCTGTGCTCTTCCAGCACCCCCCTCTCTCTACTGTTAACTAACATAGCAATATAATGCAACTTTTCAAACTGGTGACCAGAATTGTACACAGTATTTTGAAAGAGACCTCACTAATGTCTCTGTTAGAACATGGTATCCAATTCCCTATACTCAGTGCTCTGTTAAATGAAGGAAAGTGCACCAAATGCAGCATTCACCATCCTGTCCACTTGTGACTCTATTTTTAATGTACTATACAGATCTTTGGTGCAAATGTATGAGACAGATGAGGTTTTGTGCTATACAGGAGATGCCAAATGCTGAGTTAATGGGTTGGTTTAACAGGACCACTAATTTTTACCAAAATTACTTTTCCATGGGCATATAAATGCCTTGGGGAAACTGACAAGTTGGTGAATTTGGCAAAAGGAGTTTTAATCCTCCTTTAAAAATGCTGTTCTATTGATCTACTATTTCTAATAGGCAAGGAGCCATATTTAATCTTCACGAATCGTCATGACATCAGAAAACTGGGATTGCACCACAAAGAGTACAGGCAGCTAGTTGCACAGCTGAGAAATGCTGTGGCACTGGATATTGATGTGTCTCAGCAGATGATCTTCTGGGCTGACCTGGGAGAGCGGGCAATTTTCAGGTAACTTACATTTTCAGCAATGTACTTGCTGGAGAAACCCAGCACAGCTGGCAACAGGGAAAAAGTGAAGGGTCACTTGACTCAATGTTTAATTGCTGCTTCTCTGACACATCTGGATTTTCTCTAGCAATTACCTCACTTTTCCAGCATCTAATTTTTTAAAATTTAAATCCTCCTTTCTATCAATCTTTGAAATTGATCCAGTATATTGTCTAACTAGCTGCTTAGATTAAATTGGACAAAATATCTTTCAAAATACCTCCATCTTGCAATATTTTTGTCACTGAATAGTTATCCTAATTTTTTAATTGTATTAAATGAACACTTTTTTTTGCAAGTGAATTTAAAATCTTTCTCTGGTCATAAATGTAATCTATAAACAATATTTCAATGGCTTAATATAAAAGGTGCTTCAAGCAGTTTTGTTTCATGTATTGTATTGTATTGTATTGTATTTCAGTATTGGTAATGCTGTAGTCTGCATAATTATTTGGACACTCCCAGTAAATCAGAATCACATGCTGACACGTTCTCGTGTATTTGTGAACAATACCCTTGGTCCAAGAGTTAAGTTTTATTGAAGGCTAAAATGAACTAACTCTAACCATCGTAATATTTCCACAGTATGCCAATGGATGAACAAACTGGCAATGCTACTATTTCCAGGATTGTTAATAATGTAAGAACTCATGTAGGCATTGCTGTTGACTGGATCTACAACAATATTTACTGGACTGATATGGGTGCTCGGACCATTTCTGTTACAAGCTTTGATGGAATCCAAAGGAAAACTCTCTTTGACAGCAACTTGAGAGAACCAGCCTCTGTAGCAGTTGATCCTCTGCTGGGGTATGAACTTTCTATTAAAATTGAATAGAACACCAATAGCCTACTCAAAATGCACCTTGGTTTAGTCCAAATTAAAGCATGATTTAATGGGTTTTAGATTGCTTACCAAAATGTCAAATATGCATAGTTTGCATTAGTATTAACAAACTTATTTTGCTTTTACTTTGTAGTGTTTTGGTCTGGAGGGTTTTTCCTGATATTTACTTCAAATATATTTGATTTCAATGTAATTTTTTTAGGCTGACTCTCTAACCATTATGGCTGGGGTTGTCAATCGTGCCCAAATCTCTTCCTGAAGGTTTATGATCTGCTCCACCCTCCGATCATTAGAAATCCCAAATCTCCATGCTTTGTACTATCTTCCCGCAATTAGAAGCAAAAGAACCTCCCAATTGGATGGTGCTTGATTTGGCCAAAAACAATTCCTTCAAATTTTTGCTATCTCTGGAAAAATTTGAATTTTTTTAACATCAGTGGTGTAGAGTCATACAGACAGACCCTTCAGTCTAACCAATCCATGCTAAGCATAATCCTGACTAAACCAGTTCCACCTGTTGCTCCTGGCCCATATCCCTCCAATCTTTACCAGTCATGGACATGTCTAAGTGTCTCTTAAATGTTGTAACTGTGCCTGCATCCACTTTCTCAGGAAGTTCATTCCACAAATGAAAGATCCTCCTCTGGTTTTCTAAAAGAGAAACTGTCCCTCCTGTCTTAAACATCTCTCACCTTGAAAATATGCTTCCTAGTCTTAACTCTCACATTAGGAAAAAGACAACAACCATTATAGACAGTTAATGTTCATTTTATAAACTTGTATAAAGGTCACCTCTCAACCCCTCCATTATTCTGGGATGAAGACTGGGAAGCCCCAGCCTTTCTTTAGAACTCAAACCTTCATTCCTTGCAACGTTCTGGTAAATCCCTTCTAACCCCCCTCCAGCTAATGCCCTTTCTATAACAGGGTGACCAGACCTGGACAGTACTCCAGAAGAGCCTTCCATAACCTGTACAATGCCTCAAGCCTGGGGGGGTGATAGCTCGAGCAGAAGGAGGCAAGCAGGGAAACTGACTTGTGGGCAAATAATTGACATGCAATATAATGTGGATAAATGTGAGGTTATGCACTTTGACAAAACAGGAAGTCATGCCTTCTGGCAAGTTACTTCTGAATTGAATGCCAAAGGTCATCTGATAACAGCAATGACTTTAAAAGATTTTTGGTAAATTGGAAGGGAATGGTACAATGAGACTGGGGTATCTTGGGTACCAGTTACTGGAAGTAAACAGGCAGGTGCATAGGTGGTGAAGACAAATGCTATGTTGGGCCTTCATAGTGAGAGGACTAGTGTACAGGAGCCAGGGTGTCTTGCTGCCAGTGTACCAGGCCTTGTTAAGCCCACACCTGGACTATTGAATAGGTTTTTAGTCTGTTGCCTGAGGAAGGATGTCCTGGCTATGGAAGGGTTTCAAAGGGTTCAAGGTTTGAGAAGTGCTTGTTGTTGTGGTTCTGTTAGCTGAGCTGGGAATTTGTGTTGCAGATGTTTCATCCACTGTTTAGGTGACATCCTCAGTGCTTGGGAGCCTCCTGTGAAGCGCTTCTGTGATGTTTTCTCTGGCATTTATAGTGGTTTGTCTCTGCCGCTTCCGGTTGTCAGTTCCAGCTGTCCGCTGCAGTGGTCGGTATATTGGGTCCAGGTCGATGTGCTTATTGATTTGAATCTGTGGATGAGTGTCATGCCTCTAGGAATTCCCTGGCTGTTCTGTTTGGCTTGTCCTATCATAGTAGTGTTGTCCCAGTCGAACTCATGTTGTTTGTCATCAGCATGTGGGGCTACTAAGGATTGTCCTGCAATTTCATCAACAGAGATGCCTCGGAAAGACAACGGAATGAGGACATGCCACAACCCAAAGGACTAGCCACATTACCATACATCAAGAACATTTCTGAGCCAACAGCCAGACTATGACCAATAGGACTCATGACAGCGCACAAACCAACAGCCGCTCTCCGACAACTCACCAGGGCAAAGGACCTGATACCCAGCATGAGCAAAACCAATATAGTGTACAAAATCCCATGCAAGGACTGCACAAAACACTACATAGAACAAACAGGAAGACAGCTAACAATTCGTATCTGTGAACACCAACTAGCCACGAAACGACACGACCAGCTATCCTTAGTAGCCACACGCAGATGACAAGCAACATGAGTTCGACTGGGACAACACTACAACAATAAGCACAATAACCAACCACTGCAGCGGACAGCTGGAACTGACAACCGGAAGCGGCAGAGACAAACCACTATAAATGCCGGAGGAAAGATCACAGAAGTGCTTCACGGGTGGCTCCCAAGCACTGAGGATGTCACCTAGACAGGGGCTGAAACGTCTGCAACACAAATTCCCAGCTCGGAGAACAGACCACAACAATTTCAAAGGGTTACCAGGCTGATTCCTGGGATGGTGGGACTGATTTTATGAGCAGGGACTGGATCAATTCAGGGATGTCAAACATACTAGAGCTTGGAACAGTGAGTGGTTTGGAGGATGTTGCTTATGGAAGCTTGTAAATTTTTAATTTCTACATGGTAGATGTAGGAAGGATGCTTTGACAGGAATATACAACCAAAGGTCATTTAGGAATGAGGTGGGATTCTGTCACAGCAAACTGGAGGTCAAAACACTTTTTTTTTTTCCCCCCTGAAGGAGTTAGATGTGTTTCTTTGGCTACAGATTTCTGGTTACGAATCCGTTACAATAATGAAGTAGGATAGATTCTAGCATCAAAATGACCAGACTGTCTACTCCCCATAACAGTAATTTACTGAACTGGTTTTAAGCATGCAGTACGTCTTGTAGTTACATTGGGGAACAATGACCTTTGCACATACAAAACAGTTTGATTTTTAAAACCTTCCTAAAACCTATTTGTCCTTGTGACAAAAGGAATCTGCTCTTAGCCTAGAAATGAGTAGAACAATTTAGAGGGTTCAGGCCCTGTGGTACTTGGTAAATATAATGAACTCTCCAACCAGGAGGAAACCACAATTAAACACTAACCCTCTTTGAAGGCAACCAGACCCTGTAGCTTTGCCAAAAAAAAACTCCAATGTACCCAATATGTGATTTGATTTTCCACTGTCTTCAACTGACATCTGGAAAACTTGCTACTAAAATGAACTAAGTGTGAAAGTAACCAATGTTTCTGAAGGACCATCTGAATGTATGCTGAAGTTGGCTATTTTCTTGTGATCACACCAACATGGCTGCGTTGGTCCTATATTGAGTCGATGTGCTTATTGATTTGAATCTGTGGATGAGTGTCATGCCTCTAGGAATTCCCTGGCTGTTCTGTTTGGCTTGTCCTATCATAGTAGTGTTGTCCCAGTCGAACTCATGTTGTTTGTCATCAGCATGTGGGGCTACTAAGGATTGTCCTGCAATTTCATCAACAGAGATGCCTCGGAAAGACAACGGAAAGAGGACATGCCACAACCCAAAGGACTAGCCACATTACCATACATCAAGAACATTTCTGAACCAACAGCCAGACTACGACCAATAGGACTCATGACAGCGCACAAACCAACAGCCGCTCTCAGACAACTCACCAGGGCAAAGGACCTGATACTCAGCATGAGCAAAACCAATATAGTGTACAAAATCCCATGCAAGGACTGCACAAAACACTACATAGAACAAACAGGAAGACAGCTAACAATTTGTATCCGTGAACACCAACTAGCCACGAAATGACACGACCAGCTATCCTTAGTAGCCACACGCAGATGACAAGCAACATGAGTTCGACTGGGACAACACTACAACAATAAGCACATCGACCTGGACCCAATATACCAACCACTGCAGCGGACAGCTGGAACTGACAACCGGAAGCGGCAGAGACAAACCACTATAAATGCCGGAGGAAAGATCACAGAAGCGCTTCACAGGAGACTCCCAAGCACTGAGGATATCACCTAGACAGGGGATGAAACGTCTGCAACACAAATTCCCAGCTCAGAACAGACCACAACAAATTCAAAGGGTTACCAGTCTGATTCCTGGGATGGTGGGACTGATTTTATGAGCAGGGACTGGATCAATTCAGGGGTGTCAAACATACTAGAGCTTGGAACAGTGAGTGGTTTGGAGGATGTTGCTTATGGAAGCTTGTAAATTTTTAATTTCTACATGGTAGATGCAGGAAGGATGTTTTGACAGGAATATACAACCAAAGGTCATTTAGCAATGAGATGAAATTTCTTCACCAGCGTGGGATTCTGTCACAGCAAACTGGAGGTCAAAACACTTTTATTCTTTTTTTTTTTTCCCCCCTGAAGCAGTTAGATGTGTTTCTTTGGCTACAGATTTCTGGTTACAAATCCGTTACAATAATGAAGTAGGATAGATTCTAGCATCAAAATGACCAGACTGTCTACTCCCCATAACAGTAATTTACTGAACTGGTTTTAAGCATGCAGTACGTCTTGTAGTTACATTGGGGAACAATGACCTTTGCACATACAAAACAGTTTGATTTTTAAAACCTTCCTAAAACCTATTTGTCCCTGTGACAAAAGGAATCTGCTCTTAGCCTGGAAATGAGCAGAACAATTTAGAGGGTTCAGGCCCTGTGGTACTTGGTAAATATAATGAACTCTCCAACCAGGAGGAAACCGCAATTAAACACTAACCCTCTTTGAAGGCAACCAGACCTTGTAGCTTTGCAAAAAAAAATTCCAATGTACCCAATGTGATTTGATTTTCCACTGTCTTCAACTGACATCTGGAAAACTTGCTACTAAAATGAACTAAGTGTGAAAGTAACCAATGTTTCTGAAGGACCATCTGAATGTATGCTGAAGTTGGCTATTTTCTTGTGATCACACCAACATGGCTGCGTTGGTCCTATATTGAAACTGTTCTGGATGTTCTAGGTTTGCATGTATGATTATGGGCAAACAAATTGTGGATCCATTCATTTTTTTTGTGTATTGACTTGGATTTCACCTGTGTGCTGAGTTCTATCGTGATAACATAGCTGCTCTCGAGGAAAACTCTATAGGAAGAAGGATTTTTTTTTTGCACTGTGCCCCTTAAACATTGACTCAAGCATTATTGCAATCCCTGCATCTAGCTTAATTCAATGTGCCTACTTAATTGAAAGTTGAGTTTGCTATAGAGAAGTGTCAAGCAACTGAATTTCAATATTGAAATAAGCCTCACCTAACCAATATCGTACTAGATAGTAAGAATCTAAAATTGGTGTTACTATCTTTACTGCATTGCAGCAACAAGCCTTAAAAAAAAACATCAAAAACAACAAAATGGAACAGCAGTGGTATTTCTTGTCAAATAACATGTTGTAAATGCAAAATAATGCAGTTTGAGTTTTAATTTTTTAATCACCCTGTTCTTCAAAGGTACATGTACTGGTCAGACTGGGGTGAACCGGCAGTAATCGAAAAAGCAGGAATGAATGGTGTTGGTCGTAAGCTGTTAGTTACCAGAGACATTGAATGGCCTAGTGCCATTACGCTTGGTAAGTGAACTTGTGGAAACCAATTGGGTTATTTTGTTTTTACCCGTTTCATTTTGCCTTAGATCTCACACAAAGCCGTCTATATTGGGTTGACTCTAAGCTGCACATTCTGTCAAGTGTACGTTTGACCGGAGAGGATAGAAGAACTGTGCTTTCCTCAATGGAATTTCTTGCTCATCCTTATGGTGTATCAGTGTTCGAGGTAAGGTCTGTTGTGGTGAAGCTATGAAACAGCATATGATAAGAAGCTGCTATATTTAAATATCCCAGTTTGTTTTCTTTGTAAAATGTCACCTTTTCAAGAGGTAATCTTTTGGGGGAAAATTGCCTTTGCATGCATCCATTTTCAATAAACTTGTAGTATCTGCTTGATACCCAAGTGAATGTGTACACAAGGCAGTCAGTAAAGAGTGTGCACAACAAAAAGGTGACCATAACACTTTCTTTTAAAATAAAACATTAAAGATCTTGACTGTTCATAGACTTTGCTATTTTCCTTGGGCATTAAACAATAAGTGATTTTAATTGGTGGGGTAAAATTTGCTACAATGTTAGATGTTGACAATCTGAAACTGTGGGAATATGTGGTGGGTGTAGTGTTTTGTAGGAGGTTAAGCCTGTACATGACTTCCCCAGTTGGAGTGAAGTTCTCTGCCATTCAAGATGCATTTCTGACTGAATCAATCTTCTGGTAGAAATTTGAATAGACTCCATTGCTGAACTCGGTTTCCCATTGAGCAATTCTACCCTATAACCTCTGCTACAGTGCAAATAGTGGTCGTTATATTCTCCAGTGGGTAGAATTGCTTTTGACTGCCTTTTGGTATAACAAAATTTACAGCTCAGGAACAGGCCCTTCAGCCCTCCAAGCCTGAGCTGATTCAAATCCACAGTCTTAAACCGGTCGGTCAATTCCTAAGCATCTGGATCCCTCTGCTCCCCACCAGACTCATTTTAAATGAATCTACCTTGCCTGCCTCTACCACCTCTGGCAACGTGTTCCAGACACCCACCACCCTCTGTATGAAGTACTTGCTGAGTGTACCCCTTACACTTTCCACCTCTCACCTTGAAAGTGTGACCTCTTGTTAGTGAATTCTTCACCCTGGGGGAAAAAGCTGGTCTCTATCCACCCTCTCTACCCTTCATAATTTTTATAAACCTCAATCTCCTTTTTTTTCTAATGAAAATAAACCTAACCTACTCCACCTTCTTAGCTAGCACCTAGTATGAATTGTGAAAATGGTTGTTCTTTTTAGGATCATATCTTCTGGACTAGCTGGGAGCATAACACCATCTATCGAGCAAATAAATATACAGGAAAGGATCTGATCACTTTAATCTCCAATCTCCAGGATGTTCGGGATGTTATCATCTATCATGAGCTCACACAGCCATCAGGTAGGGAATCTAGCAATCTTTTAAATGAACAGCCCTAGTAAACTTTCAAGGTTGTGGCCTTCCTGGTTGGAAATTCTCTGGCTAAGAAGGAAACTAGCTGACAGTTTCAATTTTTAGTATGGTTAATCAACAGTGGATATTATTTGAGTTGTCCTATGATTCACTTTTTCAGGTAAGAGCAGTGTGCCATAAATGGCATAATTGCAGCATAAAATGTCACTTGCCATAACATACTCTCTCTCTATATTTTGAGTTTGCTGATGACCCCACCATAATGGATCCACCTTAAATAAGAGTACAGGAAGAAGACTTTGTCATCTTTACATCATGCCACTATGTCTCCCTCCCATGTTAGCAAAACAAAAGCTGGTCATTGACTTCAGGAAGCAGAGTGGAGGACACCCCCTGTTGATATCCATGGGGCTGAGGTGGTCCAAACAAATACTGATCTATTCTGGTCCATCCACAGTCAAAGCGCACATTACCTCTACTTCCTCAGAAGGCTCGGAAATGTGCCGGAATGATTCTTACCAATTTTTATAGATACACCATGGAAAGCATTCAGATGCACCCCAGCTTGGAATGGCAACTTGTCTGCCCAAGACGAGAAATTAATTCGGTGCAGCCCAGTCCATCACCAAACCAGCCTGCTTTCCACTGACCTGTCTGTACTTTCCACTGTCTCAAAAGCAGCCGATGTAATCAAAGATCTCTCCCACTCCGGTTATACTCTCTCCCATCAGGCAGAAGATACAAAAGTTTGAATAAACTTACGAACAGTTTCCCTGCTGTTATCAGACTTGCAAACAGACTTCTCACATTCGAGTTGATCTTTCTCTGTACCTTTTTTAGTTATAATACTACATTCTGCATTCTGTTCGAATATCCTGCTGTTTGTAGCTATGGTATGATTTCCCTGTGTAGTAAACAAAACAATGCTTTTCTCTCTTGGTACATGTGAAAATAAAATTTAAAATGTTGTCCAAATATCATTTAACAGTTTAGATGAAGTAAATAGTGTATTAGGCTGTCCTAGTCTGCTTGAATAACTGTCAATTTAACAGCAATTTAAACAGATTCTCTAGGAATCCACCCATCCCTATCCCTTGTGAATAAACATGGATTTTAAATCTAATCCAAGTACATTGTAAAGGATTCTGGATTAGTGGTGCTGGAAGAGCACAGCAGTTCAGGCAGCATCCGAGGAGCAGTAAAATCGATGTTTCGGGCAAAAGCCCTTCATCAGGAATAAAGGCAGAGAGCCTGAAAGGAGGAGAGAAGCTAGAGGAGGGTGGGAAGAAAGTACAATAGGTGAGTGGGGGAGGGGATGAAGGTGATAGGTCGGGGGCAGGAGGGTGGAGTGGATAGGTGGAAAAGATGATAGGCAGGTAGGACAAGTCATGGGGACAGTGCTGAGCTGGAAGTTTGGAACTAGGGTGAGATGGGGGAAGGGGAAATGAGGAAACTGTT
>NC_057711.1:132144674-132153796 GCF_004010195.1 Chiloscyllium plagiosum
TGGTAGGGTGGAAGGTGAGCGCCAGGGGCGTTCTGTCCTTGTTACGGTTGGAGGGGTTGGGTCTGGGGCGGAGGTGCGGGATGTGGACGAGATGCGTTGGAGGGCATCTTTAACCACGTGGGAAGGGAAATTGCGGTCTCTGGAGGAGGCCATCTGGTGTGTTCTGTGGTGGAACTGGTCCTCCTGGAGCAGATATGGTGGAGGAACTGGGAGTACGGGATGGCATTTTTGCAAGAGGTAGAGTGAGAAGAGGTGTAATCCAGGTAGCCGTGGGAGTCGGTAGGTTTGTAAAAGGCGAAGGAATTGAGAATACAGGAAGGCATTTTTGCAGGAGGTGTAATCCAGGTAGCCGTGGGAGTCGGTAGGTTTGTAAAAAATGTCAGTATCAAGTCGGTCGTCATTAATGGAGATGGAGAGGTCCAGGAAGGGGAGGGAGGTGTCAGATGGTCCAGGTAAATTTAAGGTCGGTGTGGAATGTGTTAGTGAAGTTGATGATTTGCTCAACCTCCTCGCGGGAGCACGGTTGCGCCAACGCAGTCAATGTAGCGGAGGAAGAGGTGGGGAGTGGTGCCGGTGTAATTATGGAAGATCAACTGTTCTACATAGTTTACATTGTTGGCTATCTTATACACAAGATTCATCTCACATCAGGTTCATCTTTTTAACAGATGAGAAAGATTTGCAATCTTTTAAGTGTGCTGTAGATCTTCCATTAAGAGATCTAATCTCAAATTACTTTTGAAAAATCTGATCTCTACCTTCAAGATAGAATATTTAAACAGAAACCCCTCCATGCCAATCACTAAATTTACCCTTGCCACTTATCTTAGATAGTAACTATTTGCCAATTTCATAATCCTTTCCAAAAAAATGTTTAACTGGAGGTTTCTACTTTGTGCTAGTTTCATCAATATAATATTTGCCCAAATTTACCAGTGAATGTTTTTTGAGCATAAATTGTATCCAACATTTTGTGCACTTTTGTTCCAAACTGTGGTGGCTATATCCACCACAGTGTAATGAACCCACTGTGAATTACTCATTAAACTTTGCACATGAGGGCATAAAATGGAAGTTAATTCTTCATGTTTTGACTAATTAGCATTGCTAAAATGTGCCAATGTCCCATATTTTGTGGCTTTGAACTGACCAGAATCATAAAGCAGAAAGAGGCCATTCATCTCATTGAGTCTGCACAGACCTCCAGACCCAGGCCTCCATCTTATCCCTACATTTTATTATGGTTAACCCACCTAGCCTACACGTCTCTGGATGCTATGGGTGATTTAACATGGCCAGTCCACCTAACCTGCACATCCTTGTCAACAGAAACCAGAGCACCTGGTGGAAACCATCACAGACATAAGGAAAACATGCAAACTTCAGTCACCCAAGGCTGGAATTGAATACAGGTCCCTGGTGCTATGATGCAGCAGTGCTAATCATAATCTACCATGCTGCTCATTAAAATAACTCTTCAAAAATTTAACTGTATGTTGCCATTTAAATTTTTTCCTTAAGCAATATAACCAGCTACATTTATGGTTGACTTTTACATTTTGAGTATTTAATACATAGCCAAGTTCTTCAAAGCTCTTCAGTCCATTTGTATATGGACACTATAATTTCCAGCACTTTTGAAGTAGAAATTTGTCTGCATTGGAGTAATATCTAACTGAAAACTATTCAAGCCTCCACTAAAGCTGAATCATACTTGTAGATAGTGATACATTGAAGTTTGGTTTAATCTGTGCTTTCCTTTAGTAATAAACCTAATGAAAACCATTGCTTATGGCCGCCATCTGACTGACTTTTGTCATGTACAGAATGAACTGAGGAAAGTGTATTGGAATTTTTCCACATTACATTGTATACAATATTACATATGTCATTGGTTCTTTAAATACTTTGAGTTACTGGGACACTGGTTTCTAGTAATTATTTTTTTGAAACTAATGTTACTTCCTAGGCAAGGACTGGTGCAAGAATACAAATGGGGGATGTAAATACATGTGTCTACCAGCTCCTCAAATCAACAGTTACAGTCCCAAATATACTTGTGTGTGTCCACCTGGAATGGAGTTGTTAAAGGATGGACATCATTGTGGAGCAGGTATGAGAACAGTGTAAAATGAAGTATTGTAGATGTTAGAAATTAAACATAGACAATGCAACAAGTCAGGCTGCAGCACCTACAAGGAAACCAGTTACATTGAGGAACACTTGAGGACTCTGACTATACTCGATGGAGTTTAGAAGGATGAGGGGGGATCTGATGCATGTTCTCAAGTTTCAACTTAGACAGAGGATGTTGGCAAGATCTTTCCATTGACCGAGAACCCAGGGCAGAGCTTCAGGGTAAAGCAAGACCTTTTAGAACTAAGATGAGTAGAAACTTCAGCCAGAGTGGTGGTATTCATTGCCACAGAAGGCTGTGGAGGCCAGGTCACTGAGTATGTTTCAAACAGAAGTTCTTGATTGCCAAGGGGATCAAAGGTTCTGGGGGAGGGTGGGAACAAAGTTGGGGTTGAGAAAATTATCAGCCATGATTGAATGAAAGAGCAGATTTGATAGGAGCAGAAATTAGGCCATTTGTCTCATCTATGGTCCTATGGCCTTGATGACTAAAAGGGCACTTCCCAATGCAATATGACCATTTTTAAATTTCATTTAAAGAACCATTTCCACTCTAGTAACAATGCTAGATGATAGTACACTAACTGAATTTAAATCTTTTTTATTGACTAGTCAAAACCATCTGTGGAGTAATGGAGGTCAAGTGCAATGATGGACAATGTATACCTGAGAGATGGCAATGTGATGGTGTAGCTGACTGTGATGATGGATCAGATGAAAGTGAAGGAGTTTGCTGTAAGTATTTATCTCTGGCTGGAGGTTGGAATAATTATTTCCTAAGGTGTAATTTTTGTTTCACTTCTGAATCAGCTGATCTCCTGCATGAATTTACTGTGGAGCACAGACACTTGTTTCCTTCACTATTGAATGTCCTTCACTTAATGCCTCCTTTACTTGATACATGTGTATCCTCTATCTTCCTCACCTGCAACCCAATTGTGGTGTCTTCAGTGAACTATGCTTAATTCCCACTTTAGAACCAACTCCTTGATCAGCACTGGCTCAATTGTAAAATTATGGCTTGGCATTAACTTGGTCAGTGGCAGGTGGGGAGAATATTCAAGTGTTTCTAATGTAAATGTGCTACGTAACACTTGCTATAGTAGCTTACAGCACACAGGTGTCCACACGTCCCAGTTTTCAAGATGAAGTTGGTTTGAGTAAAAGCTTGTTAATCCTTGTTCCCCTGAACTTGAATAGAGTTGGGGGTGGAGGAGAATTTGTTTTGTCCTGTTGCTTTCAAATGTAGTTGAGAAACTTTATGCTTAAATTCTGCAACTTTTGAGAATGTGGTAGGGGGGGGGAAAAAACTAGGGATAGGGTAGAAGCCCAGAACAGACTGTCTAATCGAGCTAGTTAGACATCTCTGGAGCATGTGGTACTTGGACTTGCCCCTCTTGCTCAGAGGCAAGGACATTACCACTGCATCATAGGAGCCCTTAAAACAATCAAAAAAACTACTTGAATCTACCATCTTAATGACATCTCAAGTCACTGCAATTTATCCATTAAGCCTTGTGACCATTAGGCAGGTGGCTTATTAATCCAAAGATTTGGTAACCTTGATGATCTCTGCAGGAACGAACCAATTGGAGCACAGTGAGGACACTCGCTTGAGTTACATGAGTAGGAAAATGTGCATGGGGCAATTTGTATAATGCCGGAGTCGCTGTATCCTTGTCTATGCTCATTGTGTGCAGTGTTATGTTTCAAGATTCAGAGCATATAGTAAAAGTTTTCATCTAGTCTAAACTGTTGCACAGTTTTGTGAAAGTTGAGCACTAATGAAGTCTCTCTTCTGAAGATCTGACAGCATGCCCCATTGGAGAAATTAAATGTAGTTTGGAGTCTTTTCGATGTATTCCAGTTTCCTGGAAGTGCAATGGCATACAAGATTGTGATGATGGTGCTGATGAGGAAAACTGTGGTAAGACTTTAACATGCAAAATATTCACTGCCTTCTGTCCAAAAGCAAAATATCATCTAATTCTCCACTGCCCAGGGAAGGGAAAGTCTGATGGGAGTGATACCTGGCCCCACATGGTTGTGGTTGTTGGTCAGTCAACTCTGCTCCAGGGCATCTTTGTAGGAGTTCCTCTGGGTCTAGGACACTATCCCAATCATCTGCTTCAATGACTTTCCCTCCCCAAGATAAAGTGGAGATATTCACTAATGTTCATATCATTTTGTAACTCATTTGAAGTAGTCTGTTCAAATGCATCAGGAACTAGACAATATCCAGACTTGGGCTAATAAGTGACCATTGGGATTCATACCAAACAAATGCAAGGCAATAACCATCTAAAATGAGAATCTAACAATCTCACACTGAATTATCATCTGTCCCCCACTATCAATATGCTAATGGTTACTATTAACCAGAAACTGAACTGGGCTAGTTGCATTAGTGGCTACAAGAGTGATCATAGACTAGGGATATTGCAATAATTCACCAACTGACAGGTTTCAGGGAGTCTTCTATCTACCTCCCCAGGAGTGATTTGAATACAATATTGAGATGCACTGCAGAAAATCAAAATCCTGAACACATTCCAAGCCCCTTAGAAGAATAAGACCCATAGGGAAACTCTCCACCTGCAAGTTCCCCCACCCACCCGCCACCACTAAGCTACACTCCATCCTGATTCAGAAATATCTGTTTCTGTAGTAACATTGGGTCAAAATCCTGGAATGCACATGGATTGTGGTGGGTCACTAGTTCATAAAGGCAACTAGAGATAGGCATAAATTCTGATGGAGCCAGTGATTCCCATAAGTGAATTTCAAAACTATACTGATTGTACCTGCCTCTACAATCGTTGCCAGTGGAGGAGAATTCCAGAGACCTGCTACCCTCAGGAAATACCTCCCCTCACCTGTCTCCATTAGTGATCCCTTGCTGAGATTATGCCATCTGGCCTTGCATCAATTATTTCTGTCCTGTCAGCCCCCTAAAACTTCTATGCTTCAATTTAAGGTCACCACTCATTCTTAACGCCAATGAATCCAGACCCTTCCGTAATAGGAAGGAGCCTAGCAAATCTTCTGGACTGCCTCCAATCTCCATTATTGGAGAATGAGACCAAAACTTCTCTATCTCATTAGACTGAATCGTACTCTTTTTTTTTAAATATAGTCATAGTAAAACTGCTACATTTTAATCCATTCCCTTTGACATGGTCAATATTCCACTTTCTCACTGAACCCATGCTATCTTGTGACTCCGTTCCCAAATCCCTCTTCCATAGCTTTCTGGAATTTTTCTCTTAAAATTCATTTATTATTGTCAAAGGGAGAACCTCATTTTCCCATATTCTATTTGTCAAGCTTTTGCTCACTCAACTTTTTCCTGTATCTCCTTCACCATCCTCCAATAGTGCCTTCCCACTTTATTTTTATCATCCACAAACTGAGCAGTGGTGCATTCACTTCCTTTGAAGCCATTCGTATGCTGTAAATTTATTGCACCAGCAATGATCCTTGATGCTCCTTTTTGGTTACAAGTCACCATCCTGACAATGCCTCCCTTGTTTCAACTGTCAGCTGACCCTCCCTCTCTCTCCGTGCTCATGTACTGCCACCAAGATAGGCATATTATTTAACCCATTTCTATTAGAAAGGTAAGCAGCTTGAGCCTACTGTGCTTCAATACAATCAGATATTAACTTTGATCTTTAAATCTACCTTCCCACCTGCTTCCCCTATCCTTTGATTCCTTAAGACTATTTTGGTCTCTATCCCATCCTTAATATTTGAAGTATGATACACTGATCCCAATCAACGACTACTTGGATCACTGTAGAGGTAGTTTGCAAAACCTTTACCCAAAGACCCCCACTCTATATCTAATGAAATAGAAATCATGTTGATGCAAGCTAGCCCCTGTTTCAGGACAACGGGTTACTGTCAGACCAATGTTGGAACTCAAGTACAAAACTTCCTGGGTGTAAAATTATCCAGGCTCTTAACAACTAGATAAGTGAGCCATTCTACTAATAAGCTGGTATTAAACTAGATTTTCTCACTGGTCATTAGATTTTAACATTAATTTCATAGCTCAGGATTTTTAAGATTTTTAAGATTTTATTGTGGTTTTTGTCTTTTTTAACCCTCCAGGCCAGATTACCTGCAGTCCAACAGAGTTCACTTGCTCCAATGGCAGATGCATTTCCAAGAAGTTTAGCTGTAATGGTGATGATGACTGTGGGGATGGAAGTGATGAAAGAGGCTGTCTACCAACTTCCTGTGGCCCACATGAGTTTCAATGCAGTCATTCTTCAGAATGTATATCCTTGAGTTGGCTGTGTGACCACCATGTTGATTGTGCTGATCAGTCTGATGAATCTCCAGACAGATGTGGGGGCATAACAACAACCACACCACTTGTCACTTGTGCTCCTAATGACCACCGGTGTGGCTCGGGTGAATGTATTCACCAGAAATGGTTTTGTGATGGAGACGTTGACTGCAAAGATGGAAGTGATGAAGTAAATTGTCGTAAGTGATTTTCAATCATCGAGCAGTTCATTTCCTTAACTTCTAAGACCACAAATATTGAAGGTGATGCTGTAATAGACTCAGCTGTCTCAGTATGACTGAATCAAGGGACAGATTGGCTGCCCAATTGGGATCTACATGCAATGTGTATGATGGGATTCATTTATCTACAGAAACTGCAGCACCAGTACACTGATTTGCAGTGATGCAATGGTTATCAACACTTGCACCCATCTACATATTTGGAATATGCTCAACTCCCTAGTATTAAATTACCATTTTTGCAGAAAATGAAAAGTGTTTTGTATTGGTGTGTAAAAGTTGAAGGGCATAGATCAGGTAGCTGGGTAGAAAACTTTATTAACCCTTGCTGGAGGGATCTGTGACCAGGGACCTACTTGAGGTAAAGGGCAGAAGGTTTAAAGAAGGGGAAAAGCTTTTTCACCAAAGGGTAGTGAGAATCTGGAACTTGCCACCTCTAATGGTGGTAGAGGCAGAAACCTCCAACACTGAGTATTTAGATGTGTTTGTGATGCCAAGGCTATAGGTCAAGTGTTGGAAAGTGGAATTAGAACAATTAGACTTTTGACCAGCACAAACTGAACCAACAGGCTTTCCTGTGCTGGAGGTCTGACAAATGGAGCTAGAGATACTTCATGAATGAAGTATAATGGAGTTTAGTGAGAAGGTATAATTAGGTGGCCTTTCTCAGTTTGAGTCCAGGTCAGCCTTCAGACTGTTGCCAGGGAAGATTGGTTTGCTTTGCAGACCAAAGCAATGTTGGTCTCTTCCAATACTAGACTGAGGTAGTTTTGGTTGAATTACTGCAAGTGGGTTTTTGTTTTAAAATAGCTTGGTATCAGTATTTGTGAAAAGTTGAGGGATGCCATGTAGATGCAACTCTTAAAGACACCTGAAGTGTGTACAGGAGGTAAATCATTGGGTTATGACTTTTTTTTTTTCCCCCTCAGACTGCAATAAGATAACTTAGATCAAGATCCTCGGGCAACACTCTCATTCCTCTTAGCACTGCTCCCTTTCTCAGTCTGCAGCTACTCTCTCTAATTGATCTACCTCTTTGAAATATTTCCAATGGTCTACCACTATGCTGTGGGGATATAGAATTCCAGGCATACACTACCCTCTAGGAGTATATCCTTTGCATGGTAAAGGGGTGCTCATTCAGTATCATGTCCCCTAGTTTTAAGCTTGCTGATAAGTGACCGCAATTTGGCAAACTTTCTATTAGCACCTTGCTTTCATGAACTTTGGGATGTTTACTGTCGTCTTTCATGAAGATGGAAGCAAAATATGGGGTTAAATTATCTGCCACTTTTGTGTTCTCAATCTCTCATTTCCTCATCCAGAAGTCCTGCACTCCTCCTTTAGCTGCTTTTTATTTATTCTGAAGCTCTCTAAATTTCTTTCCAATTTACTAACATTTTAAGGTTCTTGCTCCAATAAAATTGCCAGTCCTCTGGCCGACCATTAGTTTTTTTTTGCTGTTTTGTCTTGGTTGTTTTTGGATATGCTCTGACCATTTTTTTTTTTTTTTTTTCTTTTGACCAGATTAAATTTTGCTGAGCATTGAGATGTTGAGTGAACGTAGTCTCAACCAGTTGAATGATGAAGGAATTAGTCAAGTGAATAATGCTATTGACTGCCAATGTATGCCATTAAAAGGTTTTTTTCTTGTTATACAGAGGTGAAATCACTAGGCCATGAATCCAGCAACCTCGCAAGTGTCCTGGAAACCTGGGTTCAAATCCTACCACAGATTGTGGAATCAGAATTATAGTATCTGGAATTAGTCTGGTCAATTTGAAAGGGAAACCCGTCTGATTCACTAATATCCTCTTTTTTTTTATTTGCCTGGTCTGGCCTACATGTGACTCCAGACCCACAGTAATGTGGCTGACTCCCTCCTGCCCTCTGGGCAATAAATGCTGGCCTGGCCAGTGATGCCCATATCCAATGAATTTAAAAAAAACTCCAACCTCTGCAATTTTCTCAAATGCCAGAAATTTGTGGTTTTTAAAATTCTAGTGGTTTAGAAACTAGATACTGCTACAGAATTAGTATTAAATGGTACAAAATCTTCAAAGTTTGCGTGAAGATTTGTAGCTCGGGTGCTCGTTGTGGTTCTGTTCGCCGAGCTGGAAGTTTTTGTTGCAAACGTTTCGTCCCCTGGCTAGGCGACATCAGTGCTTTGGAGCCTCCTGCAAAGCGCTTCTTTGATGTTTCCTCCGGTGTTTATAGTGGTCTGTCCCTGCCGTTTCTGGTTGTCAGTTTCAGCTATCCGCTGTAGTGGTTGGTATATTGGGTCCAGGTCGATGTGTTTGTTGATGGAGTTTGTGGATGGATGCCATGCCTCTAGGAATTCCCTGGCTGTTCTCTGTCTGGCTTGCCCTATAATGGTAGTGTTGTCCCAGTCGAATTCATGTTGCTTGTTGCCCGACACCACAACTATCATAGGGCAAGCCAGACAG
>NC_057711.1:132154633-132215258 GCF_004010195.1 Chiloscyllium plagiosum
TGATGTCGCCTAGCCAGGGGACGAAACGTTTGCAACAAAAACTTTCAGCTCGGCGAACAGAACCACAACAGTACAAAATCTGTATATGTGCATCTTTACAATTTGCTAGTCAATTTTGTATATTTCTAACTGTTCAGACTGAAAACAGCACAATATGTTTACAACATGAATTGCACTTTAGAAATGTTCTGGAAGATATTTGTATGCACACCTGTTTTCACAACACACCCAAACCCAACTTCTTAATTAACTCTCTTGTTAGCACCTCCAACATGTGGACCTGATTACTTCAGATGCAGTGACGGTAGCTGTATCCCAGGACACAGACAGTGTAATGGAATTGGTGATTGCCCAGATAGAAGTGATGAAAACAGCTGTAAGAAAGGTGAATACACTCTTCTAACTGTCTTTTTAGAATATCACTGATACTTGTACAAGTATCAATTTCATGCTTTAATTTTTTTTTGACAGTTGCTGAGTGCACAGGACCCATGGATTTCAAGTGTCAAAGTGGTGAATGTATTAATGTATCGCAAGTCTGTAATCAACAGCAGGATTGCAAGGATTGGAGTGATGAACTCATTGGAAAATGTAGTAAGTGTTTTGGGACTAAAAGTTTAACTTACTGCAAACATTTTTTCAATAAACCTGCAGTTGATGAAAATAACAAACCTAAGGAAGGGTTGCTGGACCTGAAGCATTAACTCTGATCACTCTCGCCTCCAGTGCTGCCAGACCTGCAGAGCTTTTCCAGCAACTTTTTTTGTTTCTGAAATTTTATTCCTTTAAGTCCATTTTTTTAACTCATTTGACGACACCAGGTTAAACCTTCCAGCTTAATTTAAAACCAGCAACAAAAATTATCCTATGCAGTAATCTATAAAACTTCAAGTGGCCAAGGACTATTAAAGTAAAAATTAACTACTTAGTTAATTATTCTGTTATACTTTTAACACTTTACCATTCCTTACTCTAACCTATCTGTTATCTTCCCTTTAATCTGGTAAAACCCTCCATTAAGATTTATAAAACAAGACTAATCTCAACCAGGCAGCTTTCATTCTTCAATTTGGATCTTCCTGTGTCTTAGGGATTTTTGCGTCACAGGTTATTGATTGAAAAGGTACTTAAGAGCTATTTTCAGGCAGTCTGTTTACTTGTTGGGCTTGTCAGTTCTCTTAACGATTCAATTTTCACTGGTTTCATACCTCCAATGCATTGGATTGTCATTGGCTTTTAAGATTGTCAATATACTCTATTCAAACTCAATTGGAGTTTGATTTGTTTCGGGGTATAATTTTAAACTGGTCAAACTCTAATTTTTGTCTCCAGGCAATGAGCTAATTGAGTTTTGACCAAGTGTTGCCTTATTGAGCGCACTTGCTGCTGTATCCAGTTGCTGCTTTAACAAAGTACACCCACCTCTTAACACACACTCCTACAATATTTGTATGACTTGTGGCTCGAGTCTTTGCTAAGCATCTTGCACTCTAGTTTGGCATGTCAGATTTGAACCATGTTCTAGTGTACTTTGGGAACTGCCTGCTGGGAACTTTGGGATTGTTAGCTGCCATAACTTTCCCTTCTGCCAATTTATTATCAATCTGTTTGGGATTGTAGTGGGACTTGAGCCTGGGCCTTCTGCCTGGAGGCAGGGACACTACCACTATCTCAAGCCCCTAATATTCCTTTTTTAAAAATCTGTTTTTGGAGCAGCTGGGATTTGAACCCAGGCCTCCAGCCCTGAGGTGGGGCTGGTGCCTTCCAATGATCTTCCTCCAATGCTGCTGTTTTGTTCATTCTTCCTTTGCTGATGTTGATATCCTGTGTGGCTAATCAGTGGGAGACCACTGGTATGGCTGCTTTTAAAAAGGCACTTGCTTTGTCAGTGTAGCTTATTACTTGATAGCAACAGTTAAAAAAGTTAACTGTTTGGCTCCTGATTATGTAGCTCATCCTGAGATGACACACACCTGTCTCCACAGGGATCCCAGGCACCTGGAAAAAGGAGCAGGACTGGGTTATTTTGGCCTTTTCAGCCTCGTTTCATGATTGTGGCTAATGATCCAACTCAGCATGTTTCTTCCCACCCCCAATCTCTTTCATCCCGTTAGCCCCCCAAGTGCTATATCCAACTCCTCCTTGAAATTCTATGATTTAACCCTGACTGTTCTGTGGTAGCAAATTCTACAGACTCACTCACTCAGAATGAAGAGAGCCTTAGGACAGAGGTGGGAAATTTCTTCAGAGTCAGTCCCACTAATGTTTCTGGAATTCATGTGACTCCTGACCCATACATTATTGACTCTTAACTGCCCTTGGAAATAAAACCACAATTTGCCAGAAAAGCACAGCAGGTCTGGCAGCATCTGTGGAGAGAAATCATTTAATGTTTTGAGTTTAGTGATCTTTCCTCCAAACTGACACTCAACATTAATGTTGGTTTCTCTTCACATGCTGCCAGACCTGAGCTTTCCTGGCAAATTCTGGTTTTGTTTCTGCTTACAAAATTCTTTTTGTGCCTTCAAGTGGGCTAGCTGACCATACCAAAGCTGACAGACTGGTAATCTGCTGATCCATAATGTTCAAATCTCACAATGGCAAGTGGTGGACTTTGCCTCAGG
Source organism: Chiloscyllium plagiosum (assembly GCF_004010195.1). Taxonomy (NCBI): domain Eukaryota; kingdom Metazoa; phylum Chordata; class Chondrichthyes; order Orectolobiformes; family Hemiscylliidae; genus Chiloscyllium; species Chiloscyllium plagiosum. The sequence continues at coordinate 132,157,258 of NC_057711.1, forward strand.
ATTTGTTTGGGATGGTTGTGCGTTTTCAATGGAAATGGAGAGATTTCGGGCTGTTTTATTGGGGATAGTTGGAACGGTGTAATACTAAAACTCGAATGTATCCGTGGATCCACTGAATGGTGGAGCAGGCTTGAAGGGCTGAATGGTGTGGTCTAACTCCGTTTAATCATTTGGGGGTAGCCAGCACACTAAGGTTTTTTTTCTTTTTTAAAAAAAGTCCCCATGTTTATTTAAGCAATGTTCTGATTTTTGAAATTTTCATTTTAATTAAATTTGCTTCCTAATTGGGTTTTCACAGCTACTCCTTTTCAAAAATTCCACTTATCATATTCCCAATGTCCCTCCTCCTACCTTTTATCTTAGCCTGCTTAGCACACCCTCCTCACTCCTGAAGAAGGGCTTCTGCCCGAAACCTCGATTCTCTTGTTCCTTTGGTGCTGCCTGACCTGTGCTTTTCCAGCAATGCATTTTTAAGCTCTGATCTCCAGCATCTGCAGCCCTCTTCTCCTTTTTGTTTACAAACATCCTGTAATATAAAATTTTTAATATATAATCCAGGAGAATTGTGCTGTCAATTATGGAATAAACAATAGATTTAAGATGTACACAAGAGCAATTAACTTCTTGAGTTGTAATCTATTAAGGCAAAAGAACAATAAATATGCTGTTGACCTTTATCTGAAATTAGTTGCCTATAATTGAGCTAGAGCAATTGGGCAATCCACAAAGGTAGAACTGTGTAGCACTAACATAAATTTCAGTCTGAGTAATCACTCCATTCCTCAGGAGATTGAGGAGGCCTCTTCTGGAATACTGTGCAGTTCTGGTTACCCTGTTTATAGGGAGGATATTAACTAGTGAGGGTTTGGAAAAGGTTTTACCAGGATGTTGTCAGGAACTGATGGTTTCAACAATAAAAATAGGCTGGAACCTTTTCTCACTGGAGCATAGGAGGTTGAGGGGGTGACCTTTTTTACATGTTTATAAAATAGTGTGAGGCATAGCTAAGGTGAATGACCAAGGTCTGGTCTTAAGGTATGGAAGTGCAAAATTAGGACATATATTTGAGATTTTTAAAAAGGACACAGACAACTCTTCGTGGTTGACCCGTGGAATAAACTGTCTGAGGAAGTAGTGGATGCATTTACAATGTTGAAAAGCTAGTTGGATTAGTCCGTGAATATGAACGGTTTGGAGGGATATGGGCCAAGTGTTATAGACTAGGCCAGACCACTCAAAACATTCTTAAGCAGGCAGCTCCAAACACAACTTTGCAATTTGTTTTGGTAAGTGTACAGTGAAAATTACCCAGATTGAGTTAGCTAGGTTGTCTACTTGATTTTAAAACCAGCTAGTTCACAAAACTACACAAAACAAAGAACAGAACACCGAACGCCACCTATCCAGCCAGATTTAATTATGCTGTTCTGATTAGACTCCACAGTCCCAGTATAAATAGAACACGCTTATAGGTTGAGGTTGAAGGGCAGAAAGTGTTTTCATACAGCTCTCTGTTGAACACTCAACCAGTTCAAGACTGGACTAAAACTGCTCACTAGCTAGAGAGCTGACCACTTCCCTTTTTCATTATACAGGTCACTTTGAAAACATGACCACTTTGGCCTGAAGTCTCATCTTTTACATATAAACAAAAGGCTTCTCCATATCCCTTTCATCTCTGTACCAAACTAGATTGATTGGAGCCCAGCCCTGGTTTATTATCCCTTTTTTTTTTTGAAAAAATCAAGGAGTCTCCTTAGCCAAGCAACAGCTTTTTAAGGGGGGGAAAAAAGGGACTAACTTTGTGTCACAAGTGCAGGGCAGGTGGGACTAGCCTAGTTTGCACACATTTCAGTATGGACTGGTCAGACCCAAGGCTCTGTTTGTGCTCTAACTCTTAAAAACATCGTTTCAATAGATACTTGTTGCAAAAATCAAGTTTTCACATCAAGGTATTTGCCACTGCTGTCCCATATGCAATGGGGTTGATTTCCAATTAATAACATTCTAATCTTAAAATGACTGAGCCAAGTAGATAAAAGGTACTATAGGAGAAATGATCCCCAATTACTGAAGGAATGCACCAATGAATTCCATGTTCACCAAGGACAGAGATACTTGGCTCCATTTGCTGGATCATGTTTGCTGTGCTAAATGATGCCAACAGCACTGGCTGAGGTTACTATGAAGGATCTTAACTCCTCCCCTCATCTGAGGTGTGGTGACCCTCTGGTTAAACCACCCCTAGTCATCTCCGAGCAGCCCTATGGTCTGGTAAGACGAGGCTAACTTTACAAGTCTGCCTTAATGCTGCATGGTACTAGTTTAAGCAATGTATTTGGCAGTTGAACAATTGTGCAATTTTAAAGAGCTGACTTTCTTGTCTGGATGAAGTGAGGAGCATTGATTTTAATTGGCTGCCATTCCAGGGAGTTGCTGTTGACTGAACTGGTGTAGCCATATAAATGCTGGCCGAAGGAAGCTCACTTCCTGGCTCCCAAAATATATACAATCTACAATGCTTGATTATAAATCACATGACACCAGGTTAGAGTCCAACAGGTCTATCTAAGTACAAGCTTTCAGAGCACTGCTTCAGGTAGATAGGGTAGGATCATAGAATTTAAAGCAAAAAAATTGTGTCCTATCATGCCATACAATTGTGATATATTGAACAAACCTAGATTGCAGTTAAGCCATTCATCTCTTAGAATGGCGTTGCAGCTTTTGATGTAAATCCAGAACTACCAAGTCACATTCCCAAGGTAACTTGAGGTTTGATTTTAAAGAGTGACATCTCTGCTCAGACAATGCATTTGAAGATGTGACGTTAGTGTCTGTCTGTATTCCAATCTTTAGTCAGACCAGTTCCATTTCCAAAAGTTGCCCCTCATATCCTTTTTCAAAATCATGTCACAAGGCTTAGGGCAGAAGTGGGAATATTTCCCATTCGTCTGAGCACAGCTCCAATAACACTTAAAGCCTTACCGTTCAGCACAAAGCAACCTGCCCATATCCATAAGCTTTCGGTTCCTCCATAGATTGTGTATCATGAAACTGCTGTATAAATTTGAGTTTTGGTAAATGACTGCTACCATCTAGAAGGGGAAAGGTATCAAATACTGGAAACAACACTTGCAAATTGCCCTCCAAACCTAACACCATCCCCCTCCCTCACTAATGGCATAGTAGATGGGCCTATACTGAATGGACTGCAACAGTTCAAGAAGGCAGCTTGCTATCACTTGAGGGTAACGAGGGATGGGAAATAAATGCTGGTCCAACCAGTAATGCTTATCCCATGAATGAGAGTGCCAGTAGATTGGGCAATACGAAATAGTGGAGTGAGGGTAGTGGGGAAAAAGTGGCTGATTCTCTGCAGCAGAGTCCCTACAGACCCCTTGGGGTGTTTTTTTAGTTGAAAAATTTGCAGTGGCAAGGGAGGGGTCTGTGGCCTCAAACAGGAGTGAGTTCTGTGAGAAGCAAAATGCTAAATTTAAAGCAGTTTTTAAAAGTGGCAGTCTCTGGGCTGCTACCTAAATCTTGTGCAAATTGGTAAAGGGTGAATATAATGAATGTGGTTCAAAGATTGGTTTGGGAGAAGTTTGGATCTGTTATTTGAGGCATTGGTACTCTTACTGGGGAATATGAACACACTTTGCAGAAATACTTCCACAGGTCCAGCAAAATTTGGAGAGTACTTAGTCTCGTGACTCTTCAGGACTGGGGAAAGTGGGATCTGTAACATTGGGGTGGTCAACAGCTTGCATTGTGCTAGGACTTGTGTTTTGAAACACCTAGGGAAGTACAGCTCCTTACAGGAGGGGTAAGGGATTGCTAAAGAAATGGATTAAGGCATTTAGTAAGATATTAGTATGGAAAACAAAGGTGAGAATGGTAAGAAGGGAACAATTGAATATATCAGTCAAGATATATTTGTCGTCATTGTAGTATACCTGGATTTGAAGGTTTAAATTGAGGAATGACTATTGATTAGGCTTGTTTTCTCTGTTTAGCTTACAGGATGATTGGGTTAGTGCCTATAAGATATTAACAGGAAAAGATGGGGTAGATATACTATTTCCATTGGGATCCTAGAACTAGGGAGAATGAGGGCCAGACCATGCAGGGGAGATGTTGGGAAACGCTTTCTCAATGGAAGAGGTTTGGAACACCCTCCCACAAAACAATGGATGTTAAATCAGTTTTAATGTTTAAAATCTGAAATAAAATGCCTTTGGTCCACATCCCTGAAACTTAAAAGGTAAGCATATGGAGTTAGGCCACAGATCAATTAGTATTGAATGGCCTAACCCTATATTTGTAAGGTCTCCATCTAAATGCAAATGGTACTAATGTAAATGAACTGTGGTCATGTGAATAAACACTGATCCTGCAGATTTCTCTTGCTGACGAGGATTGGGTTTTGAATATAGGTGTATGACATCTGAGAATAGTAAGACCATAAGAGGAACATAATTGGGCCGTTTGGCTCTGGGTTCTACCTCCTATTGTTTCTCAGCTCCCATTTCACCTGCCTGCTCTGTAACCCTTAATCCCCTTAATTATCAAGAACCTATCTCTGAGAGAAACTCATGGACTTGGCCTCCACAGCCCTTAATTGCAATTAGTTTTACAAATTTATCACAATCTGGCTGAACAAATTCCTCTTGGTTTAAAAGGGTCCATTCAGAGGCTATACCCTTGGATCCTATTCCCTCTTAATGGAAGTGTTGTCGCATCTACTTGATCCAGGCCTCCCCATAATTCCAAGTTTTTCAATCTGATGGAGTGGAGATCCAGAGTCCTCAGCTGCCCCTTGTATGACTAGCCCTCCATTCTCTGGATTATTCTTGTGAATCATCCCTGGACCCCCCTCAACACCAACATTTGCCTTCCTTGGATACAGGGTCCAAAACTGCACTCTACCTTCCAAACTAAAGTAGAAGGATGTAAGTATAATTATTGCAACAGTCTGGGTACTTTTTCGTTCGAGAGATCAGGATTAGAATTCGTTGGTGGAGATGAGGGATGATTGGGAAAGATCTCACTGACCAGGAATTTGCAACTCCCCAAACCGTAATCCTGGATGAAGAATACATGAGGTCCTTTTGAAGTATTCACAATTTGATTAAAGGAATGGCACTCAGATTGGTGATGGCCTTTCATTGAAAGAATGTTTGAATTTCTTTTTAGAGCAGCCTATTCTGCATCTGACCAGAAAGCAGATTGTATAAGACCTATATTATGGAATATAATTGAATTAATTTCTCTTTCAAGCTAAATGGTGTATCCAAATTATTACATCCAGTTTGAAAGGTCAAATTATTCTATTCGGAACAACTATATGGACATGAAAGTTGCAGTAGCTGACTTGAACTAATATTTGGCTAGGTGATGGACCATAAGAGGAAATAAAGGTGTTCAAAGGATATTAGATACTCTGTTCCTATTATGCCCTGAAATTGGTATGAAGTTATAATATGATGACACTTCTCAATCACTACCTGCTCTTCAATGATTTTTAATTGAATTGAGCATCTATCAAATGAACATTTTATTCTGGTTACTTTGACCTGGTTACTTTGCATTTGTATTGTATACATTTTTTAATATGGTGACAATACTCAGCATCTGCAGGTTGGTCTGCTGTAATGTAACATATTGCATTCCTCTGCAGCCCTGTGCTATAGGAAGTTGTTCTGTATAAGATCACCATTTTAAAAAAAAAAAATGCTATAACAGTTCAGTAGAGAATTTTTTTTGTTAATCAAAGGGTCCACAATTCATCGCTATGGTCTGTTAACGAAAGTCTCATTCCAGAAAAATCTAAGAATTAATCTCCAGATGCTGAGAACTGTTTCAAGCATTCCCTGATATTGCAGATGTCTAGTATCTTCCATACTCAGTTTTTTTTGTAAATGTACAATTCTCAATGTTTAAATGTCCATATTGGATGCATGAACCAAAAGAATCCAATACAGTCAGTTACAACACTGCCACAGTCCTCAACAAAAAGGTATCCTTTTTTTTTAACTTTAGCAGGAGAAAGAATGATTAGCCAATTGTGTTGATAGCAGCTTTGGACTGAGTGATCCTGAGGAGTGGAGTACTAAATCTTTGTTTTTGTTTTAGATGTGAATGAATGCATGCTCAACAATGGAGGTTGTTCTCATCTCTGTCATGATCTTGTCATTGGATATGAATGTGACTGTCCTGTTGGCTTTCGATTGGTTGATCGAACCTGTGAAGGCAAGTTGAACTGTTTGTGTTTGTGGTTTTTGTCAACTGCTTTGAATGAAAGTTTCATGAATTTAAATGTGTTGGTTTACTTTAGACATTGATGAATGTCAAAATTCTGGAACGTGCAGCCAGATTTGTGTGAACTTGGAAGGAAGTTACAAGTGTGAATGTCATCCTGGATATCACATGGACCTGACTAATTCCATTTGCAAGGCAATAGGTAAGACTTGGCATGATTTGCTCTTAAAAGAATTGTTGGTCTCAGACTGTGCAAATTTTCTTTAACAGTTACAACTATTTTAAACTCTATTCACTAGTAAAAAGATCCCTGTTCTGTTTGCCACCTCTAATTACCCCCTGTATCTTCATGCTGTCTCATGCACAAGATCTCACAACCCCCTCTCTCCAGTTAAGTCTGCCTTTTTGATTAAATTTTGGATGCATTTCACTGCTACCCCCCACCTGCCCCAGCCATCTTTGGACACTGAAATGTTTTAAAATGCCGGTCTCTGATCATCCACTGACTTTCCCTTGTTTCTTGGCCTGCTCTGGATCACTCTTCAGTTGTAATTAGTCTTCAGTTGAAGGTACTGATTTTTGAGACAAGTGTTCTCTGAATTTTAGATGAACATGACTATAATCCCTCTGATCCTTAACTGAGACTTACTAATCCCACTCCCAGCTAACTTGCTACTGTAGCTTCTAAGATGTAATCAATTTGTTTCATTATCCAAATCAGGTGGAAAAGGGTAATTGATATGCAGACCAAAATAACAAGGAAATCTACATCCTTGCTATGTCTTGTCTACTGACCCACAACAAATGGAGCTGATTGTTAATTACTTTCTGAAATGGCCACTCAACTCAAGGAGTTAGACGACAAATGCTGACCTTGCAGTTAATACCCACGGCCCTTAAAGAATCTAAATATAAATTTAAGTGTCTACAGAACACCAATGCACTGCAGTGATTTCCATATCTTCACTGTCTCCTGCTCAACTGTAAAAGTTGTTTCTCCCACCACCACTTTTTTTTGGGATGACTTCCACTCACTGTTCATGTTTAACACCAAGTAAGCCTTGTAATCAGGATACTTACAACAAAAATCAATACATCCTTTAGGGGGGAAAAATCCCAAATATTTCATGCTACAGTTTAATGGTAGCAGGGGTGTATCCATTTTGATCAGTCCTGTTTTGCTATTTGCAGATGAATGTTTTACTGGAGACAATGAAACTAAATCATTACTCTACAGGGTGTTTAAGAATCAAATATGCAACAGATAATCATCCTTGCAGTAGAATGTTTAAAACATGAGCTGCATAAATCATGTGCTTTACTTCTGAACAGCAAGAATAAATAAGTTGGGAACATTCATTGGCAATAAAATGAAACCCTCCAAATGGCTAAGTTGCTGCAGGCCAGATGGGGACAACCTATTAGCTATAAATTTGTTCAATGTGATGGAGTAAAGGATATGGTTTCATAGGATCTGTAATATTCAACATCACTCTAATTTAGGCTTAGAGACCGTTTTAAGATTTACTGATTTTTAAGAAAAAAAAACTAGATTCCCTGGCAGTAAATAAAAAAAAAAGGCCTGTTGTGATTTGTTTAAAATTGTGGATTATTCACTTTTTGCTATTGCAAACCTGGCACAGGAGAGGAACCTTATTTGATCTTCACAAATCAGCATGACATCCGGAAACTAGGCCTACATCGTTATGAGTACACCCAGATTGCTGTGCAGTTGAGAAATGCTGTAGCACTGGATGTTGATATTGCTGAAGACAGAATTTTCTGGACTGAATCAAGCCAGCACGCAATTCTTAGGTAACTTGCCACCTTTAACTTTATTCTGCATTGCAAACATTTTTACTGTTACTTTTGGGCAACTATATGTAAAAGACTGGTTGCTTGTTGCAAGTGTGCTTTTATTTTTTACTTATTTGAATCCCACATGGTTGTCTTCAGGCACTAGTCAATAAACTTGTTTGAGATACAGTATGCCAAACAGCAGTTCAAATAATACATTCTCCTATGACAAGCTAGTTAAAAACTAAACTGTAGATGCTGGAAATCTGAAAACAGTTGGAGAATCTCAGCAGGTCTGGACAGAAACAAGAGTCCAGTGACCCTTCAGGGCAGTCTCTATTGACTCTGCTTTCTCTACATAGATGTTTCCAGACTTGCAGAGTTTGTCTAGCAAGCTTTTTTAACCACTTATTACTCTCTCAGATCTGCAGAAACAAAACTAGACATGGAATGTAACACCAGCATATCTTACTTTATTAAATAGCCTGGTGTTTCAGTCATACAGCAGTCTTTTGTCAAACTCATTCAAACATCACAGGAGAAAGTGAGGACTGCAGATGTTGATCAGGTGTGGTATTAGAAAAGCACAGCAGGTCAGGCAGCATCTGAGGAGCTGGATGCTGGCTGACCAAACATCCAAATCTGACTTAGTCCCATGGGTCAAGTTTTGGCACATCCCTCAACTCTTCCTATTTATATAGTCCTCCAGATGTCTTTTAAATTTTGCAATTGTACCCACCACTCCACTGTGTGCGTGCATCTGTCCCAGGAACATCCTTGGGTCTTGAGTGCATCCTGCGGTTTAACAACCTTCCTATAGAAGGATACCAGAATTGTATTTGATATTCTAAAAGTTGCTTCACCAGCACACAATACAGCCACATAACCTCCTAACTCAAACCTGTTTTGACCCATGAATGTCAGTATACAAAATGCTGCCTTCACCCTGTGACTCTTACATGACTGCAAATAACTTAATGTACTGATTTTGTACAAATTGGGGACATTGATATAGTTACCAGCCTGACTCCACTAATAAACATCAAATCCCACTGTCAGGACTTGAATACATCTTAGCTGTTACTGGAGTGCTGCGCTGGGCTGCTGTTCAGAATCAGTTAAAACAGTGCCTTTTTCTGTTTGGGTACCAACATTGTGGCATTGAAGGAGCAGGAGCTTATCCACTGCCCTGAATAACTTTGCTTTCAGAGGCCACCAAAGTAGGTCAGTTAGTCATTGTGTTTAGGACACCGTGCACTCCAGCAAAAGTGTGCCATGCCTTGAGTTTAATGAGACAATTCAAAGTTGCTTTTCCCCTTGAATACAATTGGAGTCTAAACCAGTAACTCTCTTCCAGTATGTCCATGAATGAAGGGGAACAATCGTCTGTGATTACCAAAATTGAAGATGTGGATGTTCCAGCAGGAATTGCAGTGGATTGGATCTACAAGCATATCTATTGGACTGATTCTGGTTCGAAGACCATATCTGTGGCCACATTTGATGGAACTAAAAGGAAGACACTCTTTGACACTGAATTAAGGGAACCAACTTCTGTTGCCGTTGATCCAATTACTGGGTATTGGTCTTTGCACTCTTTTTTTAAATGTGTAGCTTGTGCATGTGTCTCCTGAATCATGTGGACTTGTAAATTCTAAAGCTGCTTATTCAGTCTTTTGCCCTTTTGACTACTGTAATCAATGGAGTGGGAAGAAAAATTACATCAAACATATCCCAAATTTTAAATCCTACAATCTTTATAATGTGGGAACAGGCCACTTTGGCCCATTGAGTTCAGTTAATCTGAACAGCATTCTACCCAAACCCACCCCTTCACCCCTATCTTTGTAATCCTGCATTCCCCATGGTTGATACACCTAGTCTATGATCCCTGGGCAATAAGGGTATTTTAGCATGGCAAATCCAACCAGCCAGCATATGTGAGGAAACCCACACAGACATTGTGCAAACTTCAGTCACCCAAGAATGACTTTGAACCTGTAGCTGTGAGGGACAAGAAATTTTGGAAAATGTTGTATCTTTTGTCCTAACTGAAGGACTGATTATAAAGAAGCCAGATTAAGATATATGGTGGGGGGGGAAAAAAATCAAGGCCTGGTTGGAATATCACCCAAATTTGAGTTTAGTAATTACTTACTAGTTCTCAGCCAAAATCTGTTCTTGCTGGAAACTGGCTAAACCTGTTTTGTCTTTACTGTGTAAATTGTACGGCAAGAAGTTTTCCAACTGCTTTACAGAATTGTCGATTTGCTTGAACTTCATTTAATAGTCCAAGTTTGAGTTCCTTGAAAATTGTTTCTATTGACTGATTTTTGTTTTGAAGGTTTATGTACTGGTCAGACTGTGGTGACCCAGCAGTGATTGAAAAAGCAGGAATGAATGGTGCTGACCGGCAGCATCTTGTGACCAAAGAGATTCAGTGGCCAAATGGCATTGCACTTGGTAAGGATATTTCTACAGGGGATTAAAAGCGCATGCATGCTTTTATTGACAACTAGCTTAACCTGAACTTTGTCCATAGATCTTGTGAAAAGCTGCTTGTATTGGATTGACTCAAAGCTGCACACAATATCAAGTGTAGGTCTAAGTGGCCAGGATAGAAGAACGGTGTTGTGGTCATTGGAATTCCTCATTCATCCTTTTGCTGTCTCTGTATTTGAGGTAATGCTTTATTTCCATCCATTTTATTAACATTTTACAATATTATTTGATAAAGGCATTTCAAATTAGTGAAATGGAGGCTTGCTGAATGATCCTTGTGGGATTAAGCAACATACTATAAATTCATTGACTTTTTACCCAAAGTGTCACAACACCAGGTTGTAGTAAAACAGGTTTATTTGAAATTGCAAGCTTTCAGTGCTGTTGCTTCAGGTAAAGGAGCAGTGCTCCAAGTTTGATTTTTCTTTCAAATAAACCATTGGACTAAATCTGGTGTAGTGACTTTTGACTTTCTGTCCAGCCCAGTCCAACACTGGCCCCTTGTGGCTACCACCTTTATTCCTTCTGTGGAAAAAATTGGAAAACCATTTAGAACAGATCTGGATTAAAATAAATGAAATGCACTCGGGAAAGGTCTAGATTATGTCTCCATGCTGAAAATGATCTTGTTCCAGGACAATGTCTTCTGGACTGATGCAGCAAGCAAAACCATTTATGGAGCCAATAAATTCACAGGAGATGATGTGAAGGTGTTGGCTTCCAACCTTCAAAAGCCACGTGACCTCACTGTTTATAATGAACTGTTGCAGCCATCTGGTAAGTTTTTTTTTTAAAGATTTCAACCCACAAAAGGAAATTATTATCTGCACTCCTCTTTCACTCTTAATGGATCTAATCAATTCTCTGTGGAGGGGGAGGGTGGAGAGTTGGGCATTGCAGCCTCTTGATCCTGCTTTGTCATCTGGAGTACTGAGCATGTTTGGTGCCCTTTTTTTAAAATTAGCATTTCATTGGAGGCAGTTCAGAGAAGGTTTACTTAGGATGAACCCTGGTATACAAGAAATGTCTTATGAGCAAAGGCTAAACAACATGGGACTCTGCGCTGGAATTTAGAATTAGAGTTTCTCATTGAAACAGTCAAGCTGTTTTTGCATTCTTGAAGGCAGAGGTGTTTGTCCCCCCCCTGCATGGAACAGTCTGGGACCAGAGGGCATAGTCACTGAATAAAGGAATGCCAATTTAAGATGCAGGAATTTGAAGGTGGTGTTTACAGTCCTGGTCACAGCAATGGGGAACTAGTGTATTTCACGATGTAAGTTCTTTAGTAATGGAATTGATGGCTATGGGCTGATTTGGGAAAGTGGATGAGTAATATTGGATCAGCCATGCTCTTTAGTGGGGAAGGGGCTGAACAGCCTACACCACCCCCTATTTCTAATGCTGCAGTGAAATCCTAGCCCCACACTTATATCAGCTCCTTGTTTCTGGTCTTTGCAAATTCTTTTTATCGTCCAGCCACTTGTTTGGTTCAATTACTCTATTAACATACATACTTTTGGAATCCAGGAATTTCAGGAGTACTTCATTCTCACCACCTCTAGTGTTGAAAAAAGATTTGGGGCATTGACAAAATTGCTCCTTTAGGGGAAATACTTCAGTTTCTGCCCCTTTCATCATTTTTTCTCTTCCTAGAACTCACCTTGCTGGGCAGTGGAAGTGGTTTTAAACTTATCTCCTCACTTAGTGGACAGTTTGTACTTAAGACTTTCATGCAATAGCTTGCCTTCCCAACTTGAATTGTTCTGGGCAGCATACATTTTATTAATAGACTTTCATTTTTGATCTCCATTGGTTTCACACCACTTTACCCAAATAATATGGCTCCATTTCTGCATTCATGAATTGATCTATACTTTGTTCGTAGGTAAAAATTGGTGTAATAAAAGCTTAAAGAATGGCGGCTGTGACTTCATGTGTCTCCCTGCACCTTGGTTCAACAGTCAGTCACCAAAATATACCTGTGTGTGTCCATCTGGAAAGGAACTGGAGCTGAATGGAAAACACTGTAGAATAGGTAAACTCAATCAATCTATAATAGCTAGCACCAACTTTTTTGTATTCCTCCTCCTTTAGAATATACATGGAATCACTGAAAATAAAGTGGATCAAGTATTTGAATTTTTCATAACTGGGTTAAACAGGCTAGAAAGGCTTCATCCAGTGAGATGTGGCACCTACTATTAAATTTTACCTTGTAACAACTTTCATTGGGCAATTTAAAGTTGTGGGGGAATTAGGATCTGAAATCATCAACTTTGTTCTCAAACACTTCAAATGGTTGGTGCAATAGTGACTGACTATGGTTTAAAGGCTAAACCAGGAAATTGGGATAGTGAATTCAATACAACAATTAAAAGTCTAAAGTGGTGGTAGTATCCTTGGGTAACACTTAGTGTCATGGAGTGACACTCTACAAGGCATAAATATCACTGGGCAGAGACAATTAAACATTAATGGAGTTGTGACTAGTTATATCTGGTTTTGTGTATATAATATGAAAACAGCTCTACAGAAGTGCCTGAAACCAGTTCTTCAACCTTGCCTTTGTGAGCAGTTGGTCTTGAACCCAAACTACATGACAAGGGTGAGATGCCAAGCCAGTGCCATCTACCATACAAACTAACTTTTAGTTCACTGAATTGAAATGGTGAGGCCGATAACTGTTTTGTAAATAGAGCAGCATATCTTGGACAGCTATATTCAAATATTGGTACAATTTGCTGCACTTTTTTGTATTCCTCCTGAAGTTGTGCAATTTACATAAAGTTTGTGCTGTTTAGTCTCCATTTTTGAAGGTGAATTCTGGCTTATTTTAATTCTCAATTCTATCACCCTTTAAATCTCAGTAAGATGTCCTTTTTAAATGGTTTGAGGTTCAAAACTTTAAATCTGGAAACTGAGTCTTCAAATGTATGTGTAGTATAACTATCAATAGTACAGAAGCTTGCTGTTTCCACAATCATTGAGCTCCGATCTACTTGATTCTTTTATTTCAATTTATGGCAAACTAAAGCACTTAACATGAAATATCAGCATTATATTGAAATCAAATGTAAGATGACCATTTTGATTGCCTTTAAGAATAGAAGTCAAATCACCTGGAGGACACATCTGGTCTGCATTTGGGTGGTGACATATTTCTAGCTTCAAACAAATTTCAGGCCTGGCTCTGGCTTCAATTGAGTCAAGTAGGGTGTAGTATCCTGATCTGATCACTCCACTCTCTACTCCCGTTGGCTTGCTTTACCCTGCAATATTAGACTGTTCAGCTGAGTCTTTACATGTGATTCCATGGAGTGGTTTAATTTGGACAAACGAGTGCCTTTGTGCTATGTGCTCCATGACTAACTTTCTCAGGACTGTGGGATGATCTTTAGAGGGTTGGTGCAGACTCAATGGGTCAAATGTCCCCCTCTTTGCACTGTAGGGATTTGAAAAAGTTAGAATCCCATGTTTTAAGATGCAATAGGTAATATTTTTCTTTCTTTTCTCAGCAAATGTACATCCATCTACAGCAACACTGTCTACTTTATCCTCCAGTACCATTAAATACCCATCAACTGAACAGCATACTGTGACTGCTAGAGGTAATGTGATTAACTCCTGATGCAAAAAAGCAACCTGTATTATCAAGCCAAATAGTTGGTAACTAAATTAGTGTAATTGGCTCACTCCACAATTAGCATTATGTAAGCAATATCTTGTGCTGTTTTCTTCCCCAATGGGACTAGATTTAAGAATTGGAATTTAGCTGTCACTTCTGTTTCTGTAGGGAGAGATTCAAGCGTTACACTTGATAAAGTCAACAAATCAGAGAGTGGCTCTGTGGCTGGTTGGATTGCACTTGCCATTTGTAAGTATTTCTAAATGGAAAACACACAAGCCTCCTCTCATCTTTAATGTCATATAGTTGGAGAGGCAAGGACTGATTTAAGGATAGTCCCACATGGCTTTGTGGGAAATTGTCCCTCAAACCAGAGATGGGTTTTTTTGGAGTAACACAGGATTGAGGACAGAGTAGTGGATGTGATCTTTTATGGACTTCAGTAAGGTCTTCAAGATTCCACATGCTGGTCTAGTTAACAAGATTGGATCTTATGGAATACAGGGAGAACTAGCTATTCAGATAGCTAAAAATCAAAGCTACAGTCCAACAGATATATTTGGAAGTACTAGCTCTCAAAAGCTATACTCCTGAATAAACCTCTTGGACTATAGCCCAGTGTTGTGATTTTTAACTTTATCCATCCCAGTCCAACACCAGCATCTCTGCATCATATTTGGATATGCAATTGGCTCAAAGGTAGACAGGGTGGTGCTGGAGGGTTGCCTTGTCAGACTGGAGGGCTGTGACCAATGATGTGCCACAAGGATCACTGCTTTTGTCATTCAATGATTTTGATGTGAACAAGGTATGTTTATAAGTTTGCAGATGACACTAAAGTTTAATTTGGATAAATGCAAGGTGCTGCACTTTAGAAAGGCTAATCGGAGCAGGACTTAATGGTATGGTCCTGGAGAGTTTTGCTGAAGAGAGACCTTGATTGAAGATTCATAATTGCTTGGAAGTAGAGTTGCAGGTAGATTGATAGTAAAGGCATTTTGGTATGCTTTCCTTTATTGGTCAGCATTAAGTAGAGATGTTGGGAAGTTATATTGTGGCTCTAGAGGACATTGGTTTGGCCACTATTTGAATACTGTATGAAATTCTGGTCTCCCGCTATCAGAAGGATGTTGTGAAACTTGAAAGGGTTTAGAAAAGATTTCCAAGCATGTTGCCAGGGTAGAGGATTTGAGCTATAGGGAGAGGTTGAATAGGTTGGGGCTGTTTCCCTGGAGCATCAGGCCAAGGGGTGACCTTGAGGTTTATAAAATCATGAAGGACATAGGGTAAATATCTCTTCCCCAGTGTAAGGGTGTTCAAAACTAGAGGGCATAGGTTAATGTGAGAGAGGAAAGATTTGAGTCCTGAGGGGTAGCTTTGTTCCCAGGGTGGGGGTGTGTATGGAATGAGTGGCCAGAGAAAGTGGTAGAGACTGTAACTTCAAGATTTAAAAGGCATCTGGATGGGTAAATGAATAGGAAAGGTTAGAGGTGGGACTGGATTAATTTAGGATATCTGCTTAACATGGATGAGTTGAATTGAAGGGTCTGTTTCCATGCTGTATGATGGAGAATCTATTCTGTTCCTTTTGAACTGGAGCCTAATTTATCACTTCTGTATTTCAGTACTCTTCACCATGGCTTTTGTTGCTGGCTACCTGAAGTGGCAAGACCTGAAGAGGAAGACTCAGCAGAGCATGTATTTTGAGAACCCAGCCTTTGAGTGTGATTAACTTTTTTCCAAAAGGCAAATAAATGCAATTTTACAAACTTGTCTCAACTATTAGTTGCAAATGTCACTTCTAGCTTTCCCATTCCAATGAAAGGGTGACTGTCTTTAGTCTTGAGTTTCATGCAGTCAGTATGCTTTAGTTTCAACCAAAGCCACAACTAAGATAAATGTCACGAACAGAACCAGCTACTGCTTCATTTTCAGTAGTATCAGTTACTGAATCCCCACCATTAATATCCTGGAAGTTGCCACTACCCAGAACACCAATACTATATCAATGTTCCAAAAGCAGAGCAGAGACCGAGTTCTAAGGCCAGTAACATCCCCTGACTCTTCAAAGGCTGTCCATTAGCCATCTCTGGCCCTAATGAAAATGTTAGGCACAGTAACAGCTAGTAAGTCAAACAAGGGAGTATCTTTTTAAGTTTGACCTTGTAAGTGACAAAGTGGTGAGAATAAAAGGGAGCTGGGTCATCTCTGCTCAGTTTTTCTCCTCTCAAATAAGATGCCCTAAAATATTCATTTTATCTAGATATAAATTTGAAACTTGCAGCTGGGGCCTGGTTGTAACACTTTAGGCCTTGTTACAATCCTGAACTGAGCCTGTTGAGTAAATCCAGTTGGAGTTATGTTTTTAAAGTACCATCTGAGAGGGCTTTGAACCAAACCTCCAGTAGTTAAAGCAGAAGATACCAGAGTTGAGTAATTTTTCAGCCTCAAAGTAGCCAAGGACGTGTCCCAAATATGAACACAAGCAGTCAACATGAGTGCCTGAACCTTTCAGCCAGAAGAATGTTGAGTGTTCCTGGTAACACCAGGTCACCTTTTAAAGGCCTGTATAGAGTAGCCAAGAAGCTGCAACTGAATTAACTGACGGACTCCAGATTAGGGAGAAAAGCAAAGGTTCTAGAGTTAGTGATAAAGGACTAATGCCACTGAATGGACAAATGGGTAACTGGCTGTCACTCCTCCAATTTGGAGGACAAGGGTTGTGACTTAGAATTGGAGGTAGATGTGAGAAGTCCACATTTGGCACCTATTAACCAATGCAGCAGTACTAGAAAACTTAGATTCCTCATGTACCCACCCAGTGCAGGGCTGCCTACTATATTTACAGGCTGATGGAGAGAAGCCAGAATTCACTGCCCTAGTTCAGTATGCTCTCTTGGAGAGGCTTTTCCCATGTCTGTTTATCAGCTAGGCCTGAAAATTCTGGCCCTGGAGATTTACAGGATATATTTAATGATTTTAGAGAATAACTGGCTTGATTGAAATGAGTAACTAATTAGAATACATAAATGCACAAAAATATAAATACAAAACCCTCAAGGTTTTGACTATGAAAAGCTTGATTGCAGCTCAGATGAAAGACTATAGTTGGGGGATATGGAGACTCATGCTATTAAATTAATGCTCAGTTGAAACTAAAGTTTGAAATATTAAAACAGCTGGAAAGACTCATCTTGATGGATGTGAAGGTAAAATTCTAATTCAAGTAATATTAGAACCATCTGATCATAGCCAGGATCCCTAACTAATATTAGAAACCAGAGTAAGGCAGCACTGATAAAGACAAAAATTGAAACTTCTAAATATTTAAATATTTCTAAGGTTGTGGTATTTCATAAATCCTTCAATGACCAAGTGAAAGCTCCTTTAATAAAGGATCTTCAAATAATTAATGTGTAATAGTTATGATCTGAAAGCGAGGGGTTCTAATCGGAGGATTGACACTAAATGTTATTTTGACAACTGCTTTGCAAAATATCAAAGATCCTTCCCAACTCTCATGCATTACATCCCTCACTGAAGGTAACTTGCTAACCTGGAGTTTTAAGATTAAGTTAGACTTTAAATGTTGGATATTCTATTCTTGATATTCCAGGATTTTTTGATAGCTATGTGTGCTGTACTAGATTAAATTTGGTATTGTGTATTTTACTTTATAGTGGAGCTATATACCACTTAACAATTTAACAAGATAGACTTTAAGATAAAATTAGTCAATTGTCTGATTTTAGTTCTAACAAAAAGTTTGATTCAATTTATACTTTGTGGGAACACTTTGAAGAGGAAATCCCAGACTGTGACAATATCTGGGACACTTTGAGCATAGCTAAGGCTTTTAAAAATGAGACTCCTCACGACAGTAACATTCTTAGGCAGCAGCTTTTCCTGAGAAGGGAAAATGTCCCACCTTGATGATCTGGGCAGGATCTGCCAGCATTGATTCATGCCAGTTCAACTCTGAAATGTCCAATCTGTACAATTTATCTAATTGCACTGAGTACCTAGATGACCATCTTGTACATGGCAACACATGCCAAATACACTTTGAAACCATGTTCACTTGTGTCCATGTGGCCTCTTTCAGACACAGTGGGTCAAGGATACATACTGCCCAGAGTTTTGAAGGGAGAATCAAAAGCACAGGTCCCTATTCCGACGCCAAAATGGGAAATAAGGAGGTTCTTGAGAATGTGGTGCTAGGCAATATCAAACTGCTTTTGAAAAGTAGAAGGCAATGTTAACAACGGAGGCTATGCTCACAGCTCCAAACATTTAAATAAGTAACCATCAGAGCACGAGAAACTGGGATAAGGGTGGTTGTTCGGGCAGGATGGTCCTGATTAGAGAGACCAATTGAGTACTTTTTCCAATAAATTGAACAAATATCAGAAACACTGCTCCACAGTCGAGTAGCTAAGCTTCTGGCTGTCGAACACTTTGAGCTGTTTATCTGCAATGGGTTCCACCAAGAGACTACAACACTCGGTGAAAATGTTTAAGTCTCAACTGGTTATTCCATTGGAGTTTGTTCCTTCAACTTTAAACTTCAAAATCACCTAACACTGCTCGCAAATCCTGAACTTAGAGACCTGGTTAAAAGCAAAAAAACTAATGAGCAGAGGGTAGAGGATGTATTCAGTGAGGATAT
Source organism: Chiloscyllium plagiosum (assembly GCF_004010195.1). NCBI lineage: Eukaryota > Metazoa > Chordata > Chondrichthyes > Orectolobiformes > Hemiscylliidae > Chiloscyllium > Chiloscyllium plagiosum. Next base: position 132,176,112 of record NC_057711.1, read on the forward strand.
AAATATGTATTTGTTTTGTTTTATTTGTTCCATTTTACCTTTTGTACTGAAAGAGAAAATGAAATGAGATTCTTTCATTGGGAATCTATTATGATGGATCAGTAAGACTTGTTTATTAATTTGATAATGTTCTGGTAAGGATGACTGTTACAGAAAAACAGTCAGTCATTGAGGTTAGATCCAATGTGAACCCAACAAAGAGACCATGGACTGCAGGTTCATAGCTGAAAGAGAAAATGAAATGAGATTCTGTCATTGGGAATCTATTATGATAGATCAGTAAGACTTGTTTATTAATTTGATAATGTTCTGGTAAGGATGACTGTTACAGAAAAACAGTCAGTCATTGAGGTTAGATCCAATGTGAACCCAATAGAAAGTTCCAAAAACAAATTGTCAGGGAAATTTACAAAAAGAGAGACCAAACCAGAAGGGATAATAAGGGGGTGCTGCTTATCTCCCTCCTTTCAGCAGAGAGCCACCTCTTGTAGACATGTTCATTTTACATTCCAGATATGCACCAAGACTGAGGTTAAAAAGCCAGTTTCCTCTCTGCTGAAGTAGACTTCAAGGAATGAATGCTCTTGTGTATCATCCTGAATTTAAGCATGAATTGGAAGAACTATCCTCTAGTCACTCTGTACAGCAGGACTATGGGAGGGAGACCCTCGCACCGAGTTCTATAAAGGAGTTAACAAAGGAATTAAACACCAACAGGGCTTCAATCAGTCTACAAAACAATTATCGGAAGAAGTCACTGTTCAACCATCGACAACCAGTAACCACAAAATGGAACAAAACTAAAACTGTGGATGGAGGTGATCTGATACAAAAGCACAATTTTTGGAGAAGCTCAGTAGATCTGCACCTGGGGAGAAAGCGGAGTTAATGTTTTGAGTCCAATGACTCTTGTGCAGAACAGTTCTGGATACAAAATATTAACCCTGCTTTCTCTCCACAGATACTTGCTGACTTTCTCCAGCAATTTCTGTTTTTGTCCCAGTGAGTAACCTTGTTTAACGAACACTCTTCCTGAACAACTCAAAGACTGACCCACCCTTTTTTGTTAACATTTATCAGTTTGGAATTTTGTTTTTATTTCTAATCCGTGTGTGTGTTTTATTTGTATTTTTTGTCACGTGTAGTAGTTAATAAATCTTGTTAATTTTAAGAAAGCCATGTTAAAATTTGGCTAATTTAAAGCCATTTCCTTTGGCTCTGAGCAAAAAGTATCTAAAAGGGGAAGGGATTTGTTTTTAGAATAACCTTTTGCAAACAATGAAATGGAAGGGGTGGATTTAAAAAAAACAGTTCACTCCTTAATCACCCAGGAGCTTAACAGTTTGGGGCATCCTATCAGGATCTGTAATAAATTTTGGAATGTCCACAAACATTCACTCTCTCCACTACCAACATACTAGCAGCAATAAATACCATCCACAAGATACACTACAGACATTCACCTAAATTGCTTGAATAATATCATCCAAAGCCACAAACAACTATCACAGCGACTTAGAGAAGCACGGAACAGAAGCAGACCCTTCAGTCCAACTCGTCCATGCTATTCAGATATTCTAAATTAATCTAGACCCATATGCCAGCATTTGGCCCATATCCCTCTAAACCCTTCCACGATCTATTTTCAACATTGTAATTGTACCAGCCTCCACCCCTCCCTCTGGCAATTCATTGATGTGGGACAGGACATATGTAGGCCAGACTAGGGAAAGATGGCAGAAAATTTCCTTCCTTAAAAAGCATTGATAACCAGATGGGATTTTCATGACAATCGACAATGGTTTCATGGGCAACATTAGACTCCTAATTCCAGATTATTTTTTTAAATTCAAATTCCACCATCTGTTATGGTGGGATCCAAACCAGAGTTCCCAGAACCATTACCTGGCACTCCAGATAAATAGTATAGTGATAGAGTCATAGAGACGGACAGCACGGAAACAGACCCTACAATCCAACTCATCCATTGCTGACCAGATACCCTAACCCAAACTAGTCCCACCTGCCAGCACCTGGCCCATATCCCTCCAAATCTTTCCTATTCATATACCCATCCAAATGACTTTTAAATAGTGTAATTGTACCCTATTCCACCACTTCCTCTGGCAGCTCATTCCATACACGTATCACCCTCTGCATAAAAAAGTCGCCCCTTAGGTTTTTATATCTTTCCCCTCTCACCCTAAACCTATGCCCTCTAGTTCTGGACTCTCCCACACCAGGGAAGAGACTTTGTCTTTCCTATCCTACCCATGCCCCTCATGATTTTATAAACCTCTATAAGGTCACCCCTCAGCCTCTGACGCTCCAGGAAAAACAGCCCCAGCCTATTCAACCTCTCCCTAAAGCTCAAATCCTCCAACCCTGGCAACATCCTTATAAATCTTTTCTGAACCCTTTCAAGTTTCACAACATCCTTCTGATAGGATGGAGACCAGAATTGCACACAATATTCCAACAGTGGCCTAACCAATGTCCTGAACAGCCGCAACATGACCTCCCAACTCCTGTACTCAATACTCTGACCAATAAAGGAAAGCATACCAAACGCCTTCTTCACCATCCTATCCACCTGTGACTCTACTTTCAAGGAGCTATGAACCTGCAGTCCATGGTCTCTTTGTTCAGCAACACTCCCTCGGACCTTACCATTAAGTGTATAAGTCCTGTTAAGATTTGCTTTTCCAAAATGCAGCACCTCGCATTTATCTGAATTAACTTCATCTGCCACTTCTCAGCCCATTGGCCCATCTGATCAAAATCCTGTTGTAATCGGAAGTAACCTTCTTCACTGACCACTGCACATCAATTTTGCTATCATCTGCAAACATACTAACTATGCCCCTTATGCTCACATCCAACACCGATCCTTGTGACACTCCACTGGTCACAGCCCTCCGGTCTGAAAATAACCCTCCATCTTCCACCTTTGAGCCATTTCTGCATCCAAGTGGCTAGATTAAATTCCCTACAGTATGGAAACAGGCCCTTCAGCCCAACAAGACCACACCTACCATCCGAAGAGTAACCCACCCCCTTACCCTATATTTAACCCTGAAAAACGCACCTAACCCTATGGGCAAATTAGCATGGCCAATTCACCTGACCTGCACATCTTTGGACTGTGGGAGGAAACCAGAGCACCCGGAGGAAACCCACGCAGACACGGGGAGAATATGCAAACTCCACACTGACAGTCACCCAATGTGGGAATTGAACCCAGGTTTCTGGTACTGTGAGGCAGCAGTGCTAACCACTGAGCCACCATGCCACCCCAGACTATTTCTCCCTGTATTCCATGAGATCTAACCTTGCTAACCAGTCACTCATGATAACATTTCCCCAAACATCACCATTCTTTATGTGACAATGGATGAAAATCATGGAACACCTTCTCCCAATGCTAGCAGTTCAATGGACTTCAGCTCAACACCACCTCCGGGGACAATCACAGATAGGTAACACATTCTGGCAGAGCCAGTGATGTCCAGTCCCATGATTGAATGAGAAAAAGCTGAATCTGCAGGCATTTGAAACCTCAAATTTGGCAAACCAAACATAGCGCAATCGCAAGAGATCACATAGAGCTGTCAACTGGGTAGGCGCTCGGATGTTTCATGAATAGAGTAACAATTTATTGTCACTTGTACGTATGAAAATATGGTGAGATGTGTGTATAAATGTATAACCTTTTGATTGGAAGATTGATATCTGTAAAAATCTGTAAAAGAAAACTTTATGTTTGCAATCAGCTGTACACCATTTTTGGATTCGTATATTTCCCATATAACTTGGAGATAGTGAGGGCTGCAGATGCTGGAAAGTCAGAGTCGATAAAATATGGAGCTGGGAAAAACACAGCAGGTCAAGCAGCATCAGAGGAGCAGGAGAGTCAATGTTTTTGGCAGGATCCTTCATCAGTGCTGTCTCCAGCTCCCCATTTTATTGGCAGTTCCCATGCATATGTGAATGAAGGTTTAAACAAAGACATCTGAATCTCATCTGGTCTAAGAGGAAATAAAGTGTTAACTCACCCTCTCAAGATCAAGAATTGGTAATTGGGCAGAGTAGTCATAGTGAAATGGAGAACACTAGAGATGTATGCCAGGGTCCATTGATCAAGGAGGGGATTCCCTCCAAAGAAGGCAAAGGTGACTGGATAAAATCTCAATGCTGTGTTGAACATGAAATTCATTGTAAGAGTGAAAGGGATAAAACTTTGAGTCACTTTCCCAGCATAGATTGTTGTGTGTTAGAGAGGGAATAGTCAGAGGGTATTGGGAATATGCAACAGGTTGTGAATTAGGGGAAGGAAAGGAGTCAGAGGAACAAGAAGGAAAAGAAGAATCCAGAGAGGCAATAGTACACAAAAGTTATTGGAGCTTGTGTTGGTGAACATATTTGATGCAAAAACCATGAAACATCCCATAAAAGATAGGTGAGAGGCTTGGGATAGGATAAAATCTCAAACATCTGCAACTGGAACTCCATCTGCCTCCAACAGGCACCTTGTTTCACCAGAAACAAGACCAAGGGCTGGGACATGGATCGTCAGTCACGTGGGGCAGAGTCAGGATGGTCTCCACGTGATGTGCTGCCCAGCATCCTTTATAAGTCTTGACTCTTTCAGCCCTATTGTGTGCTGCTTTCCTCCTGAGATGAAAAGAAGGGCGTATGAAGAGAGATGCAAGTGTTACTGTGCTGCAGGTGGGGAGGTGTTCCCGAGTTAGTGAATATGCAGCACAGAGGGCATGGAGGGTGAGTGTTGTTGAGGGTTGGGGTGGGTGACAGCGAAAGGGAACATACTGCAGGCAATACCGAGAGTGGCAGAGCATGAGCTTTGGTGACAGATAGGTACATGCGCAGAGATAGTGTGGGTGCCAGAGACAGCAGAGATAGTGCACCCTTTGTCTATCAGGAGATTCATGTTCCTGCCCACAAAGCGGGGCACCAATTCCTCGCAGTGCAGGCCAGCTCCAGACTGCCAGTGTTTATCAGCGACACTACAGTGCGGGCCAGCTCCAGACTGCCAGTGTTTGTCAGCGACACTACAGTGCGGGCCAGCTCCAGACTGCCAGTGTTTGTCAGCGACACTACAGTGCGGGCCAGCTCCAGACTGCCAGTGTTTGTCAGCGACACTACAGTGCGGGCCAGCTCCAGACTGCCAGTGTTTGTCAGCGACACTACAGTGCGGGCCAGCTCCAGACTGCCAGTGTTTGTCAGCGACACTACAGTGCGGGCCAGCTCCAGACTGCCAGTGTTTGTCAGGGACACTACAGTGCGGGCCAGCTCCAGACTGCCAGTGTTTGTCAGCGACACTACAGTGCGGGCCAGCTCCAGACTGCCAGTGTTTGTCAGCGACACTACAGTGCGGGCCAGCTCCAGACTGCCAGTGTTTGTCAGCGACACTACAGTGCGGGCCAGCTCCAGACTGCCAGTGTTTGTCAGCGACACTACAGTGCGGGCCAGCTCCAGACTGCCAGTGTTTGTCAGCGACACTACAGTGCGGGCCAGCTCCAGACTGCCAGTGTTTGTCAGCGACACTACAGTGCGGGCCAGCTCCAGACTGCCAGTGTTTGTCAGCGACACTACAGTGCGGGCCAGCTCCAGACTGCCAGTGTTTGTCAGCGACACTACAGTGCAGGCCAGCTCCAGACTGCCAGTGTTTGTCAGCGACACTACAGTGCGGGCCAGCTCCAGACTGCCAGTGTTTGTCAGCGACACTACAGTGCGGGCCAGCTCCAGACTGCCAGTGTTTGTCAGCGACACTACAGTGCGGGCCAGCTCCAGACTGCCAGTGTTTGTCAGCGACACTACAGTGCGGGCCAGCTCCAGACTGCCAGTGTTTGTCAGCGACACTACAGTGCGGGCCAGCTCCAGACTGCCAGTGTTTGTCAGCGACACTACAGTGCGGGCCAGCTCCAGACTGCCAGTGTTTGTCAGCGACACTACAGTGCGGGCCAGCTCCAGACTGCCAGTGTTTGTCAGCGACACTACAGTGCGGGCCAGCTCCAGACTGCCAGTGTTTGTCAGCGACACTACAGTGCGGGCCAGCTCCAGACTGCCAGTGTTTGTCAGCGACACTACAGTGCGGGCCAGCTCCAGACTGCCAGTGTTTGTCAGCGACACTACAGTGCGGGCCAGCTCCAGACTGCCAGTGTTTGTCAGCGACACTACAGTGCGGGCCAGCTCCAGACTGCCAGTGTTTGTCAGCAACACGACAGTGCGGGCCAGCTCCAGACTGCCAGTGGGGCACCAATTCCTCGCAGTGCAGGCCAGCTCCAGACTGCCAGTGTTTATCAGCGACACTACAGTGCGGGCCAGCTCCAGACTGCCAGTGTTTGTCAGCGACACTACAGTGCGGGCCAGCTCCAGACTGCCAGGGTTTGTCAGCGACACTACAGTGCGGGCCAGCTCCAGACTGCCAGTGTTTGTCAGGGACACTACAGTGCGGGCCAGCTCCAGACTGCCAGTGTTTGTCAGGGACACTACAGTGCGGGCCAGCTCCAGACTGCCAGTGTTTGTCAGCGATACTACAGTGCAGGCCAGCTCCAGACTGCCAGTGTTTGTCAGGGACACTACAGTGCGGGCCAGCTCCAGACTGCCAGTGTTTGTCAGGGACACTACACTGCGGGCCAGCTCCAGACTGCCAGTGTTTGTCAGGGACACTACAGTGCGGGCCAGCTCCAGACTGCCAGTGTTTGTCAGGGACACTACAGTGCGGGTCAGCTCCAGACTGCCAGTGTTTGTCAGCGACACTACAGTGCAGGCCAGCTCCAGACTGCCAGTGTTTTCAGCGACACTACAGTGCGGGCCAGCTCCAGACTGCCAGTGTTTGTCAGCGACACTACAGTGCGGGCCAGCTCCAGACTGCCAGTGTTTGTCAGGGACATTACAGTGCAGGCCAGCTCCAGTCTGCCAGTGTTTGTCAGGGACACTACAGTGCGGGCCAGCTCCAGACTGCCAGTATTTATCAGCGACACTACAGTGCGGGCCAGCTCCAGTCTGCCAGTGTTTGTCAGGGACACTACAGTGCGGGCCAGCTCCAGACTGCCAGTGTTTGTCAGCGACACTACAGTGCGGGCCAGCTCCAGACTGCCAGTGTTTGTCAGGGACACTACAGTGCGGGCCAGCTCCAGACTGCCATTGTTTGTCAGGGACACTACAGTACGGGCCAGCTCCAGACTGCCAGTGTTTGTCAGGGACACTACAGTGCGGGCCAGCTCCAGACTGCCAGTGTTTGTCAGGGACACTACAGTGCGGGCCAGCTCAGTCTGCCAGTGTTTGCCAGGGACACTCCAGGTGTTTAGAGATGGAATAGGCGTAAGGCATGCCAGTGGAGTCAGGGATATCTGCTGAGTGGTGAATTGTTTTGGGATTGACACATAGTAAGATATGAGAGATGCCTTAGGGACAGGCTTAGTAATGAATAAGCAAGTTTTGATAAGATGTGATGAGAGAGTATACCTGGTCGCACATTGCAAAGCCCTCCAATCTCTCCCTTCCTCCCTCCTGTTCTGTTCCCTGGCTTGTCTTGAGGACAGACCTTCAAACCTGAGTACCAATCCTCCACACATCCATAAATCCCATGACATCTCCCAGCAATTCCAATGGTGACAGCCTCTAGTGATCAGTGGTCCCATCACCAACTCTTCTTGTCCCAGCTTCTCGTTCTAATCTTCCTAAACCCTCTGTGATTTTATTTTTGCTCAGTGTAGAAAGTATTTGCAGCAACCTTCAGGCAGAAGTGCCAAGTGTTTGATCCATCATGACATCCTCCAGTGGTCCCCAGCATTAATTCAATTACTAGTATTCCATTCAATTCACTCCATATGATAGCAAGAAACCATTGGAGGCATTGGATAATGCGAACTGGATAATGGACTTGCCACTCCCCTAGCCAAGCTGTTCCAGTGCAGTTTCAACACTGGTGTTTACGCAACAATGTGGAAAATCGCCTCGCTATATCTGGTACACAAAAACCAGGAGAAATCCAACTCAGCTAATTACCGTCCATTAGTCTACTCCTGATCATCAGTAAAGTAGTGTAAGGTATCACCAACTGTACTATCAAACCCGATCAGTAATAACCTGTTCAGAATTAGAATTAGAATTAGATTTATTGCCACATGTAGTCGAGTACAGAAGTACAGGAGTACAATGAAAAGTTTATAATGTTACCCCTCACACTCCATCTTAGGTGCAAAGTACCGAGGTACAAACCTTTGATACAAAATAGAGAAATAAAGAAAGAAAGTTACATTACCTTAGAAGTTAGAAAGTAGGAATTAAAATGATAAACATTACAGTCAGAGAAACAGATTACAGATAAGCATTACATTGCAGTAGGTCAGCACAGAAGACTTCCACACATGGTCTGAACAGCCTCGCAAGCCGCTGATTGTCTGCATCAGATCTCAGTCCAACAACTGTCTCCCCTCCATTCTGCCCCTCAGTGACACTCCACCAGGGCCACTCATTACAGCTTTGGTTCAAATTGCACACAATATCAAGGCAGCATTTGACTGAGTGTGTTGTCAAGGAGCCTGAGATAAACTGGAATCAGTGGGTATCAGAGGTAAAATCTCCACTGTTAGAGTCATTCCTGATACAGAGAAAGATGGTTGTTGTTGTTGGAGATCAGTCAGCTCAGCTCCCAGACATCTCTGCAGGAGCTCATCAGGTTGTATCTTAGGCCCAATTATTTTCAGTTGCTTCTTTTTGTTGATGATTGCACAATATTCAGCATCGTTTGCAATTCCTCAGACACTGAAACAGTCCATGTCCAGGTTCTGGGCTTGGCCTGATAAGTGGCAAGTAACATTCGCAATGCACAAACGCCAGGCCATGTCCATCTCCCATAAGAAACAATCTAACCAGCAGCCCTTGACCTTCAATGGCTTTACCATCACTGAATCCCTCAAAATCACCATCCTGGGGAGTCACCATTGACCAGAAATTGTATTAGACTTGCTATATCAGTACAGTAACTAAAAGGGCAGATTCGAAGCTAGGAATCTAACCTGAAACGAGCGATTCACTTCCCGACTCACCAGAGCCTGTTTACCACCTACAAGGCACAAGACAGGAGTGTAATTGAAAAGTCCCCACAGCGCACCATCATCTCATGGCACACTTCATGGGCACTGACCACATGGGCACCCCACAACCATGTGCCAACCTCTATGAACCCTCAGAACACAATTTTGAATCCATCTAAACGTCGCCTCTGCACTTCAATGCTGCACCCTGGGTTGTACCAGATACTTTCACAGTAATGTTGTTGCAAGGATATTTTGCACTCAGGGACACATTCCCAGCTCATGGTCTGGAGCAGGTAGCATGCCTGGGCCTTTTGCTGCTCTCACAGAATCACAGAATCATACAATGCAGAAGACGTCCACTGAGCCTGCACTGACATGTGAGGAACAGCTGACCTTCAACCTAAACCCAGTGACCATCTTTTGGCCCATGGTCTTGAATATTATGATGTTGAAAATGTGCTGCTGGAAAAGCGCAGCAGGTCAGGCAACATCCAAGGAGCAGGAGAATCGACGTTTCGGGCATGAGCCCTTCTTCAGGATGATGTTACCAAGTGCACATCCACGTACCTATTAAAGGATGTGAGGCAACCCACCCCATACCACCCAGACTGTGCATTTCAGAACATCGCCACCCTCTGGGTAAAAATGTTTCTCGTCACATTACCCCCAAATCTCCTGCCCCTCACCTTGAAACCATTTCCCCTCATTATTGACCTTTCAACTAAGGGGAACTGTTGCCCCTTATCCCTTCTGTCCACGCTCCCTTAATCTTGTTCATCTCAATCAGATCATCCCTCAGTCTTCTCTGCTCCAATGAAAACAGCCAAAGCTGATCCAACCTTTTATCATAAAAAGGCAGCATCCTGGTAAATCTCTTCTCCAGTGCAATCACATCCTTCCTGTAATGAGGTGACCAGAACTATACACAGTACTCCAGCTGTGGCCTCACCAAAGATCTATACAACTCCATCATATGTATGGAGCTTGTGTAATCTATTTAAAGTTTGTGCGAAGATTTGTAGCTCGGGTGCTCGTTGTTGTGGTTCTGTTCGCCGAGCTAGAAGTTTTTGTTGCAAACGTTTCGTCCCCTGGCTAGGCGACATCATCAGTGCTTGGGAGCCTCCTGCGAAGCGCTTCTTTGATGTTTCCTCCGGTGTTTATAGTGGTCTGTCCCTGCCGCTTCTGGTTGTCAGTTTCAGCTATCCGCTGTAGTGGTTGGTATATTGGGTCCAGGTCGATGTGTTTGTTGATGGAGTTTGTGGATGAATGCCATGCCTCTAGGAATTCCCTGGCTGTTCTCTGTCTGGCTTGCCCTATGATAGTAGTGTTGTCCCAGTCGAATTCATGTTGCTTGTTGTCTGCGTGTGTAGCCACGAAACGACACGACCAGCTATCCTTGGTAGCCACACATGCAGACAACAAGCAACATGAATTCGACTGGGACAACACTACTATCATAGGGCAAGCCAGACAGAGAACAGCCAGGGAATTCCTAGAGGCATGGCATTCATCCACAAACTCCATCAACAAACACATCGACCTGGACCCAATATACCAACCACTACAGCGGATAGCTGAAACTGACAACCAGAAGCGGCAGGGACAGACCACTATAAACACCGGAGGAAACATCAAAGAAGCGCTTCGCAGGAGGCTCCCAAGCACTGATGATGTCGCCTAGCCAGGGGACGAAACGTTTGCAACAAAAACTTGTGTAATCTATGCATCGACTGATAAAGGGAAATGTCCTATATGCCTTTTTTACCACCCTACTAATATACCCTCCCACCTTCAGAAATCTATGAACAAACACACCAAGGACCCTTTGTTGCACAGAACTTCCTAGTGTCATGCTGCTCACTAAATACTTCCTTGTCAAATTCCTCCTTCCAAAGTGTATCACCTCATACTTTTCAGAGGTAATTACCATAAGACCATAAAGCATAGGAGCAGAAATTAGGCTATTCAGCCCATCAAGTCTGCTCTACCATTCAATCATGGTTGATATGTTTCTAAACCCTATTCTCCCACTTTCTCCCTGTAACCCTGATCCCTTTCATACTCAAGAACCTATCTATCTCAGTCTTAAATATACTCAATGACCTGGCCTCCACAGCCTTCTGTGGCAATGAGTTCCATAGATTCACTACTCTCTGGCTCAAGAAATTTCTCCTTATCTCCGTTCTGAAAGGTCTTTCCTTTACTCCTAGTCTCTCCTACCAATGAAAAAATCTTCCCAACATCTACTCTGTCCAGGTCATTCAGTATTCTATAAGCTTCAATTAGATCCCCTCTCATCCTTCTAAACTCCATCAAGTATAGACCCAGAGTCCTCAAACATTCCTCATATGTTAAGTTTTTCATTCCTGGGACCATTCTATTAAACGTCCTCTGAACACACTCCAGGGCCAGTATATCCTTCCTGAGGTACGGGGCCCAAGACTGTGCACAATACTCCACATGTGGTCTGACCAGAGCCTTATAGAGCCTCAGAAGTACGTCCCTGCTTTTATATTTAAGTCTTCTCAAAATAAATGCCATCATTGCACTTGCCTTCCAAACTGATTCAAACTGTAAGTTTACCTTAAGAGAATCCCGGACTAGAACTCTCAAGTCTCTTTTCACTTCAGACTTCTGAATTCTCTCCCCATTAGAAAATAGTCCATGCCTCTATTTATCCTACCAAAGTGCATATTCTCTCACTTACCCATGTTGTACTCCATCTGCCACGTCTTTGCCCACTTTCCTAACCTGTCCAAATCCTTCTGCAGCCTCCCCACCTCCTCAATGCCAATGTCCCTCTACCTATCTTTGTATCATCTGCAAACTTAGCCATGACACTCTCAGTTCCTTTATCTAAATGGTTCATGTATAAAGTGAAAAGTTATGGTCCCAACACTGAGCCTTGCGCAATACCATTTGTCATCAGCTGCCATCCTGAGAAGGACCCTTAACCCCGCTCTCTGCTTTTTGCCAGACAACCAAGCTTCTATCCATGGTAGCACCTTGCCTCTAACTCCATGGACCCTTATCTTAATCAGTAGCCTCCTATGCAGCACCTTGGCAAAGGTCTTCTTGAAGTCTCGATAGATAACATGTATTGGCTCTCCTTGGTCTAACCTGCTCGTTACCTCCTCAAAGAATTCTAGCAGAGTTGTCAGGCATGACCTCCCCTTGATGAAACCATGCCTACTTTGCCCTATTTTACCATACTTTTCCAAATATTCAGAAATCTCATCCTTCACGATGGATTCTCAGATCTTACCCACAAGTCAGATTAGGCTAATCATTCTGAAAATACCATCAGCTACTTATCTGCCCATTTAACCATCCCATTTATATCTTCTTGTAACCAAAGACAATCAAACTCACTGTTAACCACCCGACTAATCTTTGGATCATCTGCACACTTACTAATCCAATCCCCATATGGTCATCTATATATAGGAATATATATGCATTACATAAATGACGAGTAATAGGTGACCCAGCGCAGATGCCTATGGAGTTACTAAAGCTGCCTTCTGTCATCACCTTCTATCTCCTACAACTGAGATAATTTTGAATCCACTTTATCTAATTACCCTGCATCCTTTGTGCATTTGCCTTCTTGATAAGTCTCTTACGTGGGACCTTATCAAAGGCATTGCTGAAATCCATATAGACTACAGTAACCACACTGCTTTCATCTAGATATCTGGCCACCTTCCCAAAAAAATCAATCAGATTGTTAGGCATGACCTCCCTCTGACAAAGCCACGCTGACTATCTCTATCAAGTCTCCCCAAGTGGAGATAGATGCTTTCCTTTAGAATTTTCTCTAATAGTTTCCCTACCACTGACCTATCTGTACAACCCTTCTTAAATATGGGAACCACATTAGTTATTGTCTGGTCCTTTGGCATCTCCCCCATGGCCAGGGAGGAATTAAAAATTTGGGTCAGTAACCCTGCAATTTCCTCCCTACCTCCCATAGCAGCTTGGGATGTAATTCATCTAGACTTGGAGATGCATCCACCTTTAAGACTGTCAACACCTCAATACCTTATTCTTCCCTTTGTCAATTTAGTAGGATCTGTGCAAATTTAAACATTTTCTTACTAGACTTCAGTTTATTGATATGGTTTTCCTCATCAGTGTTTTCTTCTACATCTGAAGTCTCTTTATTGAACTGCAGTTTTCTAAAGTGAAAGTCCCTTTCTTTCTCTCCTTCTCACTTGTCCCACTCCTCTTATCCTTTGCAATGTTAATTCCAGTCTCTACACTAGTCTTTCTCAGTCTTTATCCTCTCCGCAAAATAATTATTCCTTTTCAGTACCTTTAATTGTCAAATCCTCTAAGTTCCATTTCACTTTCCATCCTAATGAATTCTGAAGTTCTTTCCTTTTCCATTTCATTAGCTGCTTTATTTCTTTCTTGTGCTCATGCTGTCTTACTCACAACCTAATTCGCGCTAACACAGTTTACTCACCACTTAGTGTATGTGCTCCCCGTTGTATTTGTATCAACAGGAAACGCTGGGCCATCATGTTAACGATCTCTGCCTTCCCAGCTTTTATAAAGAATTTCCACCATTAAGTCCTTTGTCAATTCTGTTGCATTTAGACCAAGTTAAATCTTGTAAAACAGTCAAGGATGCCTCTTCTATTTGGAAAATGGTTTTAGCTCTTCCAATCCCATCTTAACTTAGAGTATAATAAACCTTAATCCTTTACTAAATACTGTCCCTCTATGTCCAGTGTCATGTTATCCACGTTCAAAAATCCAGCACTGAGCCCTAATTTTTAATGGCATGACCTGGTCAGAGGATTGAGTTGATAATCAAGCCCCTTCACTCCATGGGCGATCACAAGTGTATAAATGTCAAAATTAAAACACCATTAAAAACTTAATTAAGAATTTGCCTGACTTTGACTGCTATCTAGGACAAAGGAAATTCCCATAACATTTTGTCAATAAACAAAAAAATCCTATTGATTATAAGTTATCTTATCGTTTAACAAGTGACAAGATGGATTATTAGTATGATATCACAAACTTAACCTATTTATTCACAAATGCGATAGAGGAGTCAGAAGACAAAGGAGAAACATGATGGGTGGAAAACACAGGCAAAAAAGGAACAAATTTTGTGGATTAAATGTCCAAATCAAAAGGTGGATTAGCTGAGTTTCTCACAGTTTTTCTTTGGTTTCCCGTAATTATATCACATCTTGTCATCCAGAGAGGTCTAGAAGATTCTCGATTCAGTAGCAAGTCAGTTGGACCTAGATTCAATCTGAGTTCCATTTCCATTTCCATCCTAATGAATTCCAATGTTCTTTCTTCTTCCATTTCCTTGGCCAGTCAGTTGGACTTAGGTCTTTGATTGAGTTGGAATGCCTTATTTTCAGAGTCTTGGAATATTGGTTTACAGGAAGGAAAAGCTTAACCTATGAGGAACGTTTGAGGATTCTGGGTCTATAATGAGGAACGTTAACATATGAGGAACGTTTGAGGACTCTGAGTCTATATGAGGAACGTCAACATATGAGGAACATTTGAGAATTCTGGGTTTATACTCAATGGAGTTGAGAAGGATGAGGGAGGATCTAATTGGAACATGCAGAATACTGGACAGAGTAGATGTTGGGAAGGTGTTTTCATTGGTAGGCAAGACTAGGACCCAAAGGCATAGCCTTAGATTAAAGGGAAGACCTTTTCAAATGGAGATAAGGAGAAATTCCTTCAGCCGGAGAGTGGTGATTCGATGGAATTCATTGCCACAGAAGGCAATGATTGAATGGCAGAGCAGACTCAATGGGGTGGATGGCGTAATTTCCACTCCTATGTCTTATGGTCTTATTTAGATAGAGATTTATGCATAACATTGCTTGCAAATTGTCAGGATGCCTGTGTCCAATTGTGTCCTCTTAGGTCCATGAGAGACTGCAATGTAAAAACTCAAAAGTTGTTGCTAGGCAGATATTCTACCCAGAGGCACCTGGTATCATCTTGTCTCACAAAAGTATCAAATGCAATTTCTGCAAAATGTACATGTCCTTTGAGATCTGAAAAGAAAAACATACTTAGTGTAGTCTCTGCAACACAGCAGCGCCCAAGCTTCCTTTTAACTAGTTTATATTCCAAACAAACGTATTCTTTACACTTCCTATTGAATCCCTCTCACCTTGAAGTGGAAAAATGAAATTGGGAACGTACAACATATTACAAATTCAGATTTTGGTAATGCATATTACTGAATATTATACAGATTGGGTCTCTTTAATCCAGCAACCTTGGGACCAGCTCTTTGCCAGACCTTTGTGTACCAGGGGAGCTTGAACGTATTCAGTGTACAAACATCTCAAAAATAAAGGCCTCACTTTGAATTGTATCAAACACATGCCTAATGGATGAATGATTCTCCCAGCTGGATATCAAAAGCAGGACATAAGTCCCCCAAACTGGACAAGGTGTAACAAGGAGTGACACAAGTAAAGATTGATGCTCTAGAATCATTTTAGGGGAAGCTGGAAGTATTGTGTGTGCCAAAGCACAGAGGTTGCTAAATAAGAAAGTTACAAGCTGCTTTGTCACTTTGCTTTGAATGGCTAAACTTGCAAAGAGATCCCACTAACAGATTATAAAAAGTTGTTAACTTTGACCACTGAGTGCATTACATAATAAAAAATGTATAATTTTATGTATAATATTTCTATGTATAATAAGTAAAGTGCTTTCCCCTCAAAAAAATTATATTCACCTAACTATTGGACATACTGTTCCCATATTGCACATATTGCTTTCACCTGTGCTGTTTCACTTTCTCATTGCTGTAACACAGGTGCAGGGGCATAGTCTTAGAGGGAACCACTTATTGTTCTCAATGCCAATTCACGCAACTGAAAGACATTAGTACTTTCAAAACATAAGTGGCAGTTTGTTGTTGCTTCAACTAGTCCCATCTTCATGAATACAAAACCAATTAAAATATTGATCAGATTCATATCAGACTATAAGCATAAAGTGGTAATAATGTTTAAATATTATAAGCTTAGCTACTGACACCAATCTGAACTGAAAATGTGTTGATCTTTCTGATGTCTACACACTTGCTACATAGGTAAATCACTGTTAAGGATTGTTGCAATGATCAAATATTAAATGTCAGACTACCTATGCAAATACTTTGCCATATAAATTGTCAATAAATAAAGAATGTTTTAAGGTGTAGCAACATTGGCTGGAAGGAAGAAAAGAGAATTCACTTCTAAGTGATGAGTTAATCAATGCTGTAAAATGTACAAGTGTCAATAAGTTTCTGCGTGAGAAAACAAATATTTTTCTTTTTGTTTTAGAAAACAGTACCCTGCCCTTCCACTCCTACCTTAACTTAATTCATGTTTTTAGCATGGATTTGCAGCAGACATACAGATAGTAACTGTAATGTCATATTAATGACATGTTTTCTAATTATTTTAAGACCATAAGGCATAGCAGTAGAAACAGGCCATTAAACCCATCAGTTCTGCCCCGCCATTCAATAAGGTCATGGCTGATGTAATAATCTTCAACTCCGCTTTCCTGCCTTTTCCCCATAACCTTTGACTCCCTTACTGATTAAAACTCTGTCTCTTTCAGCCTCAAATATACTCAATGATCGCATCTCAACAGCCCTCTGTGGTAAAGAATTTCATAGATTCACTCCCCTCAAAAAAGACAGTCCTCATCTCTGTCTTACATGTATGACCATTTATTCCCTTTGATCCTAGACTCTTCCCACAGGGAAAACAATCTTTCTCCATCCACCCTGTCAAGGCCTCAAAGAATCTTGTATGTTTCAATAAGGTAGCCTCTCATTCTTCTAAATTCTACTAGGTCCAGGCCCAATCTACCAACCTCTCCTCATAAGGCAGTCCCTCCATACATGGTATCAGCCTAGTGAACCTTATCTGGACTGCCCCCAGTGCCAATATACCTTTCTACAGATAAAAGGCCCAAAACTGTGCACTGTATTCCAGCTGTGGTCTTACTAGTGTCTTGTATAGTTTCAGCACAACCTTTCTACTCTTACACTCTACTCTCTTTGAAATAAAGGCCAACATTCCATTTGCTTTTTCTATTGCCCGTTGAACTTAACAGTGCTTTTTTAACATTTAAATTGTATCATTTGAAGCTGATATTTTTAGTGCAGCAAACCTTGTTTTAACCAGCACCTTATGATACAGCGCTCTTGATAAGCCAATCAAAATTATATACCTGAAATGCCAGATGTTTACTGTATTATAACAATCTCTGCGATCTCCAAGTAGTCAGTTAATGGTGTGATTGAGAAGGCTCTCTGCCAATTTATGCTGTAAATAAAGTATAACAGTGATGTGTATGCTCCCTGCATTATGTTTCTGTTGCTTAGTGTGTGTTTTTCCATTGAACATGTGAATCTCTTGACCAATGAGAATATTTGATCAACTGACAAGCTCCTGGTCCTACAGGTGCTGGTTAATAAAAATATTGTTGTATATATATATATATATATATATATCCATTAATCCTTTCTCCAATTCCTCATTAATCTCATTCCTTAATTTTCATCTAATTATATACACAAAGTTGGAGGCTGGTTAGCTCAGTTGGCTGGATGGCTGGTTCAATCCCTGCTGAGGCTGTCCCGATGGATTCTCTTTCTCTACCGCTCCCCCCAGCTGAGGTGAAGTGACCCTCAGGTTGAAACACCACTAGTTGTTTCTCAAATGTGAAAGTAATCCCAACCCCTTTTTTTTATTTGATTTCTTACTGTCACGTACCCAGGTTCAGTGAAAAGGTTTGTTTTATGTACAGTACAGGCAGATCATACCAAATACAGTGCAGAAGGGTTCATAGAACAGAGTGAGGAATGCAATGTTACAGCTGTAGAGAAAGTGCCCGTAGAGCGAGGTCAACAATAAATTTGAAATTTGAAAGGTCCATTCAGAAGTCTGATAACAGCAGGGAAGAAGCTGTTCTTGAACCTGTTGATCCATGTGTTTGAAGTTTCAATAGTTGACTGTCGATGTGTCCCGAGGAGAAAGTGAGGACTGCAGATGCTGGAGATCAGAGCTGAAAATGTGTTGCTGGAAAAGCACAGCAGGTCAGGCAGCATCCAGGGAACAGGAGAAGGGCTTATGCCCGAAACGTCGATTCTCCTGTTCCTTGGATGCTGCCTGACCTGCTGCACTTTTCCAGCAACACATTTTCAGCTGTCGATGTGTCCCTCAAGGCTTATTTTATAATGAATGTTTGGTTGATGTTTAGAAACGAAAATATCTCAGCAAGGTGTTCTGAATTCACATTAAGAGAGATGCACATTAATTGAGACGTTAAAGAGCTATCTTTGTGGTTTATGAATATGATTTCATTTTCTTCTGAGATTAATCACTTTAGGTATAAAAATGCATCAAATGGAGTTTTTTTTTCAAATAGGAGCCTTTTAAAAAAAAATCTGTATAGTGAAATCTGCATCAAAGCGGTAGAACTTAATTTGATTTCATCTCCACATGGCTCCTGAAATCTGCTGGGGGTGAATAGGCATGAGTTGAAGTTGAAGATCTAAAGGACAGTGGTGTTGGATATCAGACATTATAAGGGCTATTGGGGGTCAGGAATTGGCAGAAAATAGAATAAGTTGGTATGTGGACATAACGGGCCCAGGAGTGAGAAGGAATAACTTGGCACGCTTTGAAATGGATGGTACAAAGGTAACCAACAAAAAAAGATAAAGAAAGAAAACACAATTCAATGATTGAAACAAAACACAGAACAACAACATGGCTTTGTGCGTGGGAAATCATGTCTCACAAACTTGATTGAGTTTTTTGAGGAAGTAACAAAGAGAATTGATGAGGGCAGAGCAGTAGATGTGATCTATATGGACTTCAGTAAGGCATTCGACAAGGTTCCCCATGGGAGACTGATTAGCAAGGTTAGATCTCATAGAACACAGGGAGAACGAGCCATTTGGATACAGAACTGGCTCAAAGGTAGAAGACAGAGGGTGGTGGTGGAGGGTTGTTTTTCAGACTGGAGGCCTGTGACCAGTGCAGTGCCACAAAGATCAGTGCTGGGTCCTCCACTTTTTGTCATTTACATAAATGATTTGGATGTGAGTATAAGAGGTACAGTTAGTAAGTTTGCAGATGATACCAAAATTGGAGGTGTAGTGGACAGCGAAGAGGGTTACCTCAGATTACAACAGGATCTGGACTAGATGGGCCAATGGGCTGAGAAGTGGCAGATGGATTTTAATTCAGATAAATGCGAGGTGCTGTATTTTGGGAAAGCAAATCTTAGCAGGACTTATATACTTAATGGTAAGGTCCTAGGGAAGTTGCTAAATAAAGAAACCTTGGAGTGCAGGTTTATACCTCCTTGAAAGTGGAGTCGCAGGTTGATAGAATAGTGAAGAAGGCGTTTGATATGGTTTCCTTTATCGATCAGGATATTGAATACAGGAGTTGGGAGGTCATGTTGCGGCTGTACAGGACATTGATTAGGCTACTGTTCGGATATTACGTGCAATTCTGATCTCCTTCCTGCCAGAAAGATGTTGTGAAACTTGAAAGGGTTCAGAAAAGATTTACAAGGATGTTGCCAGGGTTGGAGGATTTGAGCTGTAGGGAGAGGCTGAACAGGCTGGGGCTGTTTTCCCTGGAGCGTCGGAGGCTGAGGGGTGACCTTATAGAAGTTTACAAAATTATGAGGGGCATGGATAGGATAAATAGACAAAGTCTTTTCCCTGGGGTTGGGGAGTCCAGACTAGAGGGCATAGGTTTAGTGTGAGAGAGGAAAGATATAAAAGAGACGTACGGAGCAACTTTTTCACACAGAGGGTGGTACGGGTATGGAATGAGCTGCCAGAGGATGTGGTGGAGGCTGGTACAATTGCAACATTTAAGAGGCATTTGGATGGGTATATGAATAGGAAGGGTTTGGAGGGATATTGGCCGGGTGCTGGCAGGTGGGACTAGATTGAGTTGGGATATCTGGTCGGCATGGACAGGTTGGACCGAAGGGTCTGTTTCCATGCTGTACATCTCTATGACTCTATAACTTGTAATAAACATTAGTTTCTCGCCCAGATTTGGAGACAAGGAAGTTCAGGAAGTGTATGACAGACAAAGTGAAGGTGAGAGAAAACTGAGCATTGGAAACAAAGTCAACGACATTTTCCAGCTCGTGGTAAGAAGCAATAGTTAAACATTAATATATTTTAAAACTAATTCAAATGTTTTTTTTTTAATTCTGTTCGAAAGCAACTCCCTCAAAATCTTTGAGGAGTTAAACCCGGGCTATTTCGATCTTGAGCGACTTTAGAAACTGCCTTCTTTAAATTCACTCCCTCACGCCTTTCTCCGAGTGACATTACAGTTTCTTTGCAGCTTATATTTTTTTAAAAAAAGTTTCCAGGGTGGAGGAGTTGGATTTAATAGTTCAAGACTTAACTCTTCGTTCTATGAAATAATTGCTGAGCTCAGTTAGCCGACAGAAATAATAAGTGAGCTGGTCATTCCTCATTAGGTGGACTCCAATTAGCAATGTGGAAATTGGAGCAGCTCGAGATGCGACCTGTAGTTGGTTAATAAGGTTAATTGGAGGCATTCATTGAACGATCAATTCCTTAGGCCAGCAACAGGGAATGTGATATAAAAAAGTCTCTGCACGAGCTTGCTATATGCTTTTGGCCGTTTTGGTTCGGGATTGTGAAAACGAATTATCATTACTGGAGGAAAGCAAACTTTGGATTATTGCTGTTCCTTTAAGAATTGACATGATTCCTTTTCACGTAGCCTTGTTGCTACTGTCGGTAGTATGTTCAAACCCGACCAGACTCGTAAATGGTGAGTAACTCAACATTTAAAATTAAAACTAGAGAGCTGTAATCTTTAAATATGAGCCTCTCGTTGTGAGGGAGTTAAGATGGGGAAAATTTCTAAATCGGTTGTGATCCATCTTGGCCCACAAAGGGGCACGTTATTTTTTGTTGTTCTACCTTTTATGTAGAGCTCTTAATGCAATCCCTTCGGTCTGTTCAGATCAACAATTGTAGGGAACCCAGCTCTAATTTCTAATGGCCCACCTGCAGAACATGGGTCTTTTTAGCTAGCATTTTGGGCTTCCTTCCCTGTGCTCACTTAAAATATTATGTCCTTTTTTTTTCACTAGCTCCCGTTCAAAGTAAGTGACACCGCTAACACTTGATCCTTAACTCTTGCACTCAATGTCCATTTTATTTCTGGTCAAACTTTGTAAGTTTCTGTTAACAGCGTATCTCTACGTATTGCTGTGGTGTAGTGGTAGTGTCCCTACCTCGAGTGTTGGGTTCAGTCCCACCTGCTCCAGAGTTAGGTGTAATAACAACACCTCTGAACAGGTTTTAATTAAAATCGTACCTACCATTGAGTGCTTCACTTGGAGTAAGTTCATCGAATGTTTGTAGCATTGAATCTGTGCAGAAATTTGACATCAGCTATCAAAGTAAGATCAGCTTCAGTCTTGATTCTGTTCCCCACAATGGGATAAACAAAAAGTTGTTGGAGAAACTCTGCAGGTCTGGCAGTCTCTGAAGAGAAATAACTGACCCTCAGATGCTACTAGACTTGCAAAGTTTCTCCAGTTATTTTCTTAAAATGAATATTTGCCACTTTTAGTCTAACATGGAACTTTAAACACCAGTTCTAAGCTTATGTTTTAACCATGAGGCAACTGGGGTGGGGTCAAGGAGGAAAGGCCTAGTTGCATTTGCTCTGATATTAAAATGTTCATGCTGTGATTTAACACTAATCAATCTTGAAACTACAGTTTAAGTTTTTGACACAAATTATTGTACTGTCTTGAACAATGTCTGAATCTCCTATCCAATCCATAGTCAGTCTGTTCCAGGCAGCCAAGCTATGTACCCTGATCAGCATTGATCTCTGAATTGCCATTTCTCAATTATTTTACACCACTAACTTTGGGGCTGTGTAAATTGGAATTGCATTTGTTGAGGGTGTTACACTTTAATGCACCGGTATTTTAAAAGGTTAAAAGCTGTGGGGTATCACAAATATTTTGTATTGGACACCAATAATTTGTTTAATAAAAGTTTTTTTATGGAGAAACTGTGGTCTAATGGCATATGTTTGCTACATTGGGAGTAGTTTAATTCAAAATATTTAAGCCAAATAGCTTAAACTCAAACACTTAACTAAATGTTCTTTAGTACCATAGATTTCCACCCTCAAAGTAATACTTTACTATCTCCTAAACTTCAAATGTTTGGAAGTAATTGTTTGCCAATTTTTATGGCAGCTTTTTAATTCAAATAGTAAAACTACTTATCTAACACTTTTTTTTTTAAAAAAAAAATCTGATACGATTCCTTGCTTAACGAAAAGGTTCAAGAGCACCCTGTGATGCATCATGGTTTCGGTGCAGAAATGGACGGTGTGTGCCATTAATGTGGAAATGTGATGGTGATGATGACTGTACTGATGGTAGTGACGAGAGTGATTGTGGTAAGTAACTGCTCAGTAAGTTCCTGCTTCTGCCTCGAGCAAGGACCCATAGCATGAAGAGAAAAGGTAGCTGACGCATATGAATCTTCAGCAAACAGGAGCTGTCCTTCCAACTTTCCTAACTTGTCACAATTTTGAGTAATCCAAATTTAATCAACTGTAGGATAATAACATTTGTACATATGTATGACTTGTATACAGTTAGATATTTAACCCAGTTTGTTCCATGGGGTAGCACTGATTTGGGCATCTCAATAGAAGGTTTGACTTTCATGAACAGCCATGAAACAGATCTCATACTGGAGTCTCAAATGATCACTGTCAACTAGTTATAAGTTGGTTTGGTTATGGAAACTTACTTGCCTACTGAAGTGCAAGTAAATAACACTCTGCTTCTTAAGCAATAATTCTATAGTTTAGAATCCAAGTTACTACAGAAATTTAGAATGTTTTGTTTGGCCAAAGAGCTCTAATGCATAGTCTTGGCAAATTCCATGGATACCATCTTGGGACATAGTTGATCTACTTGTATTCTTGCAGATGTGCCAATGCTGAACCAGGGTGGATAAAGTTAACAATTGCTGAACAGTTATAGCCCAGAGCGCTGCACCTTCCCTACCTGATGAAGGGACCTTTATCTGCTTGCTTAGTAATAGAAGACTAACTTTCAAATTCAGGGGCAGCTCAGTGGCTACCACTGTTGCCTCAGCACCAGGGTCACAGGTTTGATTCCTCTCTCAGGTGACTGTCTGGAGTTAGCACAATCCCTGGTCTGTCTGTGGGTTTTCTCCCACAATACACATGTGCAGGTTAGGTGAATTGGACATGCTGTGAGTGCATTAGTCAAACCTAAACATTAGGTAGGGAATGCCTCTGAGGGTTCTTCAGAGGGTTGGTTTGGATGTGTTGGGCCAATGGACCTGTTTCCATGCTGTAGGAATCAATAACTCAAAGCTTTTAATTCCAAATAAACCTGTTGGGCTGTAACCTGGTGTTATTTTCTACTTTCATTTTGGCATTTCTAGGTCCCACTTAAGCTGATATGCTGAAATACTTAATCAAACATTGACTGTCCATAAAATGCATGGTGTGGGAGGAAGGAAAGTAGAATATCATAGTTAATGTTCAAATTCATTCCACTTCCTTAAAGTGGAAGTTACTGTGCAGGTTCGAGGCTGAAGTCTTCAATTACAAACGAGAGCTCAGGCCATACAGCTCATGTGCCTATACTAGCTCTTAGTGATCTCAATGATGTGATCTTTCCCTTTTTAGTTATTCCTAGATGACAATTATTTCATCTGTCCTCCAGTTACTGACTCACCTGAACTGGGGGTACAATGTTCCCCACCACTCGAAGCCCTTCAATATTGAATACCCAAATCCTGCCATCAGAGCCTAACCTTGGTGGCATCAGTCTACAAAGGACTGATCAAAAATGAAGCATTGTGTAAGTGGTGCCAAAGTAATTAAACCTACAGGTTATGATGCAAGACATGCTAAATCCAGCTGCAGGTGGGAGTGGAGGCCTGGCTCAAAGTAGGTCCAAATCTCAAATCATTCAATATGAGGTGTATAGAACATAACTAGTTTTCTTGGACTCTTTAAATTTTAATCTGAAAACTTGCTTTATGCTGCAGGGTTTAAGTCTACCAGCAAGTGATAGCAAACTTGGAAACTTCAGGGTGCAATAACCAAGCAGTTTTGTTGAACTTTACTCCTAACATGAGCAGGGAGGGGTATCACTCTTCAAAGTGTAATCTGAATTTCCTCCTGAGGAAGATAGTATTGCTGGTTTGATGTACTAGAACATTTTAAGATGACAGTGGCTAATATTGAAACTAGCTGAGGGGGAATAGTTTAAATTACTAAACATCTGAAAGTTTAGTTTAAGAACTGAAACTTGTGTAACATTACTTGAGCACTTGGCTACTGTCTTAATAATAAACATTAATCTGCATTATGCCATGATTAAACCTAACTCCTGGGTCTTTCTCACAGGTAAAATCACCTGTGGACCATCAGACTTTACTTGTCTTAATGGACATTGTTTGCCAAGTAAATGGCAGTGTGATGGCTCTGCTGACTGTGAGGATGGATCAGATGAAAGTCCTGAGATCTGTCGTAAGTATTTTGTTAGGCAAGTGAGAAGCCCTGAGCTACTCTTCTAACTTTACACAACAGAACATTAGGCAAGGTAATCCTTTTTTCTATTTCTGTATAGAAAGCTACATTTCTTATCTGCTTGCTTTATAATAGAGGACTAACTTTGGAGCAGCACGGTGGCTCAGTGGTTAGCACAGCTATCTCCAGCACCAGGGTCCCAGATTCCATTCTAGCCTTGGACAACTGTGGAGTTTGCACATTCTCTCCATGTCTCTGTGGGTTTTCTCCAGGTGCTCAGTTTTCCTCCCACATTCCAAAGATGTGCAGGGCAAGTGAATTGGTGATGCTGAATTGTCCATGGCTGTTGGGTGCATTAGTCAGAAGGGGGTGGGTTACTCTTCAGAGGGTTGCTGTGGACTTGTTGGGCCAAAGGGCCTATTTCCACACTGTAGGGAATCTTAAACTTTTAAACTTGTGGTGCACATATATATCTAAGCTTTAATCTAGATTTAGTGCACTGCACTTTTGGCCTTTCCTCATCATATTTGCTATTGTTTTAGCATGGTATGTTGCTGCAAATGCTCTTTTTAGTTCAAGATTCTGTGCAGCTACAAATCTTGCATTCTGAATCACCTTTGAGAATTGATATTCAAAACATTGAAACAATTAAGCTTTAATTCTAAAGATGTAAACTTGTCCTCTACAAAATAGACAAATCCATATAAAGGAACAATATGGTATGTGATTGACACAACATTCTGATTTACTTGTGCTAGAAATACTTTCCAAGCATTTAGGATTACCTAGTAACTTGCATTATTGAACTAACTTTGTCATGTACTCAAGTACAAGTCAAATGTTTATAAGTCTCTAGTGGCAGCACCCACTTGGGCGTAAGTGGGCATCTCTAGGCCACACTAACCATGACATTCTAACTCAGTGTAAAGAGTTTCATATGCATTGTTTTGACACTTTTTTTTTTCAAGAGAATCTTGACATTCAGTGTATCTATTCCAGACACACAGACATGCCATTTACATGAAATGAGCTGTGGCCCTAAATCTCTTCAGTGTATTCCTGTTTCCTGGAAATGTGATGGAGAAAAGGACTGTGACAATGGCAGTGATGAAGAGAACTGTGGTAAGTAACTTCACCAGTTTATCTAGAACTTGCTCTGAGTTATGCTCAGTCTTCATCTAGAAGAACTAATTGAACATTAAAGCACTTCACTTTAATCTGTGGAAGTGGCCTGCAGTAGTTAGTGCCGAAAAGTAAACTTCCAGCATGTACAGCTTTTTTTGAACTTTTTTTATTTTAGTTCTAGGCGTAGCTTTAGTACACCTGTTCACACCAGCTGTTCAAACTAGACTGAGTCAAGGTTGACTTTGGCTGACTTTTGAAATTTCCATTTTTAAAAAGTCACTTGGAAATGCATAGTTCAAATTAAAAAGATCGTGATCAAACAATCTTTCAAATGTAGAAAATAAACATTTGAGCTGTGATTGCCAAGAGCTACGATTGTCAGCATAACTGGCCAGA
The DNA here is from genome assembly GCF_004010195.1 of Chiloscyllium plagiosum. Lineage (NCBI taxonomy): Eukaryota > Metazoa > Chordata > Chondrichthyes > Orectolobiformes > Hemiscylliidae > Chiloscyllium > Chiloscyllium plagiosum. The sequence goes on from NC_057711.1 coordinate 132,202,333, forward strand.
TACAATTTCAAACTTGCACTAATGCATGACACAACCCAATTTCCATGTCTACCATTGCAAGCAAACTGAAGCTGAGATTCCAGTCAACTACTGAAATACTATTTTAAATTAACCTAAGTATCACTTCAGATGTAAGCAAATAGCTTATTCCAATAACTCACAATCACTTATCTGGCTGCTCTTCATTTGAGGTGGTTCTGTTAACATTTGTCAAGACATTCACTGATGTGGCTGACTAACTGGGGATGTTGATTCTACAGGGTTTTAAAGCATGTAATTTACAGCCAACAACATCCATGTTATACACTGTTTCTAAAGTGCAGCCTTTTAGTCATACAAGGTTGCACAAGAACACAGCCATTACATTATAGAACTGACCATACTTTGTTTCTGACAGGCTTAAAGTTTGTGGTATCTTTTTAAAAATACTACTTCCTTATTAACAACTAAGGAAGCTGAACAGAATAAAGACAAAGCCATGTTTATTGATCTTGATAGCAGAATATTCCATACTTCCCCACAACCACTTGATCCATCAGTAATTGAACTTTCAAAAATCAGACTTTGTTTTGCCCAGTGGGATGATGGCTGATAAATGTGGATTAGATTCTGATATATGGAACACTACAAATTTGAACACTGGAGTAATTTAAATTTGGGATTAATACAACTCTCAAATGTTCTAAATGGTATGTTTTTTTTTTCAGACACTTTGATTTGCAGTATACTTGAATTCACATGCTCCAGTGGTAGATGCATTTCTAAAACATTTATCTGCAATGGTGAAGATGACTGTGGTGATGGGAGTGATGAACAAGGTTGTGCCCCATTTGTTTGTCACATCCACGAATTTCAGTGCAATAGCTCAGAATGTATCCCCCTGAATTGGGTATGTGACAACAATGCTGATTGTGCTGACCAATCTGACGAGGCTCCAGAGCGCTGTGGGTACACACTTGCCCCTGTGACCTGCTCGTCCAGTGAGTTCCTGTGCGAGTCTGGTGAATGCATCAATCATCGTTGGTATTGTGATGGTGATACTGACTGCAAAGATGGAAGTGATGAAGTGAATTGTCGTAAGTAGCCTGTCTTGTATGCTAGGCTCACTCAATCTTACAAAACTGAGCCAGGTTTCTAGAGGCACAAATTTCCCAAATCATCCCTCTGCTTTCTAAAAGGACAAAGTCTGCTGTCTAGTAGACTAGACTAAGGACCCTAAACCCCTTTTCCTGCTGTAGTTTTTTTTTCAAAGCTGAACCTCTGTAGAGCAGGCCCACTGCTTTGAAATATTGCAGGACCACAAATGGCTAGTTATTTAGTTCCAAGTAAATGCTAACTTGATACTAATGCTCTCTACCATAAACAATGGAATATCTCTGACTAGAAATGGTCTTAATACAGCAATAGCACAGGTGGTTCCACATCTGGTATGTCTGCCTCTTTTCTGTCTGACCTCTAAAATGATACTTGAATATGTGACTTGTGGACTTGGTAACAATAAGATGCTTTGAATCATAACACTAGAATAAGTTCGGTTTCGCACTTTAAATCTGTCCTCTAGCAAAAAAGTGAGAAATTTCCTGTTTCAATATAGGTTGGAGTCTCCTTCACTGCCAGCACTCCTCCTCCTTCCCTACCTCCACACACCAACTACAGCCCAGGAAGGAATTGCTTTTTCAGCATTGTCTTCAAAGCCATCACAATCTTTTATATAGTGGTTGAAATGATTAGCAATATCATACTCCGGTCTTTCTTTTCATGCTTGATAAAGTGTCAAAAATCCCTTTCTGTTCAAACAGCACCTCCTTGAGCACTCTACTGTACCTAAAATGAGTTTTTATATGGATTTCCTCGAGCATATTCTATTGATTTCATTGCAAATCTGTTTCTATGCTTAGAGCATACAATCTCCAACTCAGACTTGCCATAAATAGGCTCAAGGGACTAGCTTGCTCATAACTTTCAGATTTTGATTCTGCAGTTTAAATGCTGAATGTCCCCACAAGTTGACTATGAACAGTACTTTCTAAAACTTAGTATGGAAGCTTCAAACTTTAATTCCAGTGGCTTTAGATGTAATCTATTCTAACCTAATGTTATTGGGGTCATTATGGCTGTAGTCAACATTCAGACTAGCAATATGTTGTTGGCCACCTTAGTTTCATGGCATTTCTAATTGAGACTTTGTATTAACCAGCTCCTCAAACATGTAGACCAGATTACTTCCAATGTAGTGATGGTGTTTGCATCCCTGAGAACAAGATCTGCAATAATTTTGCAGACTGCACTGATGCCAGTGATGAAGCCAACTGCAAGAATGGTAAGTGTAGTCATAGTAACAATTTAAACTAGTGTGAAATTCCACACTTATGCCCTATTTACTCTTTTTTTAAGATTGCACTGGTCCCTCTGATTTCAAATGCCAAAGTGGAGAATGCATAGCTATAACCAAGGTGTGTGATCACAAATGGGACTGCAGAGATCACAGTGATGAACCCTTCCAATGTGGTAAGTATCTCTTGAATTTTGTTCCTCAGTACAATGAGGGAGGCAATGGCCTTAACATTTGACCGTTGATCCAATGGTCTAGGACCAGGGTTGAAAAGCAGCTAAAGCAGATGATGGAATTTGAATTCATAAACCTTGGAATGAAGGTTGAATGACAATCATTCAATGGTAAATTGTTGGGTTAAAACCCCACTTGGTTCACCCTTTCCCTTTTTAGGGAAAGCAACTGCCATTCTTATCTGGTCTAGACTACAGGAGTCCAGACCCACAGTGTGCTTTAGAAAGATGTGCCTTAGCCCATGCAGTCCGACTCAATGGTAGGACGCATAAAAACCATTCAAGGAATAGTTTCACTGTCAGATTGACTATATACTTAGAAAATTCAACCACTTTGGGAAATCCAGTCTAGCACTACACAGACCTGTTCTGAGAATCTAGTATTGATCAGTTGAAATGTTCTGATCTCTCTGCAGGGCTGAATGAATGTTTGGCAAACAATGGAGACTGCTCTCACATTTGTAGGGACCTTCTTATAGGTTATGAATGTGACTGCCCTGCTGGCTTTAAGCTTGTTGATGAGAGAATATGTGATGGTAAGTTTATTTTTTTCTCATTCTCCTACATGAGAATCCCTACAGTGTAGAAACAGGCCCTTTGACCCAAGTCCACACCAACCCTCCAGTCACCCAGACCCATTTTCCCCTAGACTTTTGCATTTACCCCTGACTAATGCACCTAACCTACACAGCCCTGAACACTCTGGTTGACTTAGTGGCCAATTCACCTAACCTGCACACCCATTTTGAGAACTCATAGACATGGAGAATGTATAAACTCCTTGCAGAGTTGCCCAAGGCTAGAATCTAACCTGAGGCCCTGGCACTGAGGCAGTAGTGCTAACCAGAGTGCTGTGCCCATGCAAATTTAATTTTCAGTTTATTTAATAGCCATGTTTTTGCAGATGCTGATGAGTGTCAAAATCCTGGAGTCTGCAGCCAGATTTGCATTAACTTGAAGGGAAGCTACAAATGTGAATGTTATGAAGGATATCACATGGATCCTGCTACTGGAGTTTGCAAGGCCATTGGCAAGTATATGTTAATTCCTAATCTTGTAAAAGATCTAAAAGCAATCTCCCATTCAGTGACTAATCTAGTATTACTGCAATAGACTTAGAATTTCCAGGAGGATACTTGCAGGGCTATAGAACTTTTTTCTAGAACCAGCACATTAGATTAATGGCCTTTTTCTGGACTATAGTCAAATCAACACCAAGTTCAATTCTCATGCTTGAATACTGCATCAAAATCTAAGTTTTAGCTTTAAGGTATTAACTCAATATTTTGCCTCTTATTTAAAGGCCAAGAGCCTTACTTGATCTTCACCAATCATCATGACATTCGGAAATTGGGACTGCATCATCGAGAATATAGCCAGGCACTTGTACAGCTGAAAAATGCTGTGGCATTGGATGTTGATGTTGCAGAGCAGAGAATCTACTGGGCTGATCTGGGCCAGCGGGCAATTTTCAGGTAAGATCTGTATTTGACTGTCTCATATTATATAACTCCATTTTACCAAGTGGATACCTAATCCTTTAGATGTCCTCACATCCTGACTTTGACTTGTTTTAAAATGGCAAACTGTTCCACCTGATGGAATGTGGTATCATGTATGAATAGAATTTTTTTGTCCTATTTTAGATGAAGTAGGCCACAAACCTGTTTTAAAAATGACGACATGTTTCTGAACAAGGTTGCTGGATACCACTCAGCAGTGGGCATCAGTTCGATGTTAATGGCTTTACTAGTTTTGTGAACACTTTAGATGCAGAGGCAATTTATTAACCACTTGTCTTTTTTTTTTAAAACAGCATGTCCATGAATAGATACAAAAGCAAAGCTGATCAGTCAGTCCTTACAAAAGATTTGGGCATTCCTGTGGGAATTGCTGTGGACTGGATTTACAAGCATATCTATTGGACCGACCGGGGTACAAAAACTATATCTGTGGCCACGCTGGATGGATCCAGGAAAAGTGTTCTCTTTGACACCAACCTAACAGAACCAGCTTCTATAGCAGTTGATCCGCTATCCGGGTACTTTTTTTTATACTTGCCACAAGTTTTATTTGGTGTCTGCACTAACTCAAATTTCCAGAGTTAATTCTCCCAGATTTTTAAAGCTTGGCCAATTGTTTTACTATAATCTCTGGTGGGATAAGTGGAAAAGTAGTAAACTTCAGGTCAAATTAAAGCTGGAAAAATGATGACCATTCACTAAAAATGAAACTGGAATACTTGAGGCCAAGCAAGTCACTGATTTTTTTTTTCTCTGGAAATATTTGACAAGTAGGCTGAATTTAGATTCCTTTTAAATACCCAATGGTCTTGGGTGACCAAACATTTTTAACTTGCAATGGCCATTGAAACATCAAGTTAACAAGTGAGCCTTTAGCTTAAGCTGCATTCACTATTTCTAAACCTGCTTTTTAAGCAATCTAGTGTTGTCTAAACAGAACTTCAATATTTTAATGTTAAATGAATTTCTATTTAAGGTTTGTTTACTGGTCAGACTGGGGTGAGCCAGCCAAGATAGAAAAGGCAGGAATGAATGGTGCCGATCGACAAATCTTGGTTGACCAATGGATTCAATGGCCAAATGGCATTGCACTTGGTAAGCTGTCTGAAGTGGATCTTTAAAGCTTTATTTGTCTGAGTTTTTGTTTTAAAACAATATAATTTTTTTTTCCCCAGATCTTGTGAAACACTGCCTCTACTGGGTTGATGCAAAACTGCATACGCTGTCCAGTATAGGCCTAAATGGGCAGGATAGAAGGCTAGTGCTGTCATCACCAGAATTCCTTTCCCATCCTCATGGTGTTGCAGTATTTGAGGTAAGGCAGGATTTGGCAATTGCAGTATATACATTGAATGCAAGTGCTATTTCAATTCCTAAGTTTCATGATTTGGACTCCTGGCATAGTTATATGGTGCCAGATAACACTTTTTCTTTTATTTGCAGCAAAACTATCCTCATTTTAAATTACCAGCTTGCAGCTCTACTGACTCTAATTATTTGTATCTTGCATTTCAAGAATGCAATAAGTCCACACCACTTTTGCCCTTATCTCTACCCTGAAATATTTAACCAATTTGAGCAAAATAGTATGCCATGCTGGATGTTGTATTCCAACTCTTTCTACTCTTGGTCAAATGTTCTGACCTGAATCACTAAATGTTAACAATCCATGTTAAATACCAATGCTCCTTCCCATTCAACAGTACTAATAGAACATACTTGAACACTGGTGGTTTGAGACCAAAATTGGGTGTCTATGCCAGGGAGGTAAGCCATGAACCAGGTGGTATTAAGTCAACTGGGGAGAACTTTCATTTTACAGTGCTTGTCTGATAACAGGACACTCTTCGTGTAGAAAACAGCTCAATCATTTGAGTCTACAAAAGGGAAATTGACCACATATAAACTCCATTCAAGTGTAATAGATTTCTAGGTTACATCTGTTTAAGTGAATTTTCCTTTTTTTTTCTGTTAAATGCCAGAGTAACATGAATTTGACCTCCACTTGCACTGTGCACAGGAGCATCAACTTAAGCTTTGCATAAGCCTCCCAGTTACACAAACCCTCTTTCTGGAACCCACTGAGGGGCTGAAATGGTCACTCAATTTTCATTTCCACTAGATAAAGTTTCTGCTGCTGACTTGTTCCTGCCTACAAAGTATTTATAGCACTATATTCAATTTTGTTTAAATGAATCAAATCTGAGCTGCAGTTGAGGTGGAGATTTTAACACTTGAGTTGTGGAATCTACAAATCCTGGCATTTCTGTAACTGCTAACTTGCAATTACTGAACTTATTCTTTCAGGATCGTGTTTTCTGGACTGATGAAGAAACTGAGGCAGTTTATGGTGCCAACAAGTTCACAGGGGCAGATGTTGAAACACTTATTTATAATCTCCAGCAACCACAGGATATCTTGGTTTATCATGAATTACTTCAGTTACCTGGTAAGTTGAGCCAGTGGATTGCTTGGTTTTATCTTGTGTCAGTCCTTTGTTTCAGGTTGCTCAGTGCATTGTTTCTCAGGCATTGCCACAGGACAGTTCCAGTTAGCTTGTGCTAGGCTGCTACAGAATCTCTGGGGAAACTTGTAAGTGTTGAACTTCAAGTTCACCACTTTCAAACTACTGTCTGAACTGGTCAAGTTTTACTGTGCTTCAGCTAACTTGCATATGGTGCCTCCTTGACTAAAACTGACACTTTTTTAACTTCAACCAGTATGTTGAATAGGCAGCTTGCTTCACCCGTAGCTGTTGGCATTCTTGTCTCTTAATACAATGCCTGCACTGGCAATGTAACCTCCAGGTGAGGCTGACCTGTTAATCGTTTGCATACATGGTTAAGCAAATGCATAATTTGATGCTAGCCCTCTGTCCTCCAGCCACTGTCATCTTTCCCTGTCTGAACTCTTGGATCTAACTGCTCAGCAGTTTTTGATCCTACCTCATTCCTGATCCAATGGCCTTAAGGCTGAAGTGTTTATTTAACATCACTCCATTAACTTGATACCAAGCTGGCAAAGGCCTTTGTGGTTCTGCCTGGTATCTAATGTTTCCTGTAACAGTGCTCTTCCTAGATACTATCATGTACCCACTCTTGCTACATTTCCCCAAATGAATGGTAGCATGAACTACATGGCATATCATCTTTGCAGATAATGTGGAGACATTCACTCAGCAGTTCCTTAAGTAAAAAATCAGTCTGATTTTTGTCCTGCCCCAGAATAAAGTTGCCTAACAAAAAACAAATTTGTTTCACTATTGGTTGTTGAATTAGTATAATTTGAAGGTCAAACTTCTCAACTTGCAAGTCAAGAATTGGTGAACCAAATGTGGTCTTTTTCAGTAAACTGAATAAACTTCAGTCACACTAAAAGGTAAAAAGCAATTGTGCAAGAAGTTGAAACTTGATTTTGTTCTTAACAAGCTTGTATCCAGAATATTTTCTAGTGACTGAGTCTGTCTTGCAGGCAAGAACTGGTGCAATGAGAGGAGCTGTGAATACATGTGTCTTCCTGCTCCCCAGAAGAATGAATTCTCTCCCAAATATACATGTGTGTGCCCATCTGGAATGAAACTGGAGCATGGACAGAAATGTGGAACAGGTATCAAACCAGGGTTGGAGTTGAATGTAAAATGTCCATTAGTAAGTTTTGTGAAGACTTGTAGCTCAGTTGAAGTTCTGGATGTAGGTTTGCTCAGAGCTGGAAGGTTCACTTTCAGACATTCCATCATACTAGTAACAACTTCAGGTGAGTCTCCAGACAAAGCCATCTGTGACTCAAGCTTCAATGCAACAAGTGTAGGACCTCTACCACTCTATAAACTTTGCTACATAATACACCATAAGTGAACAGCAAAACTATTCTAATCACTCCTGAGTATAGATCTGTTAAAACACACAATTTACAACTTGTGCCTGAGCAATTCAAGGTATAAAAATGAAGCTCCAGGAACTGATTCTCTTTCAACTTTTTTCATGTCTCTGCATTTTTAGTCTTTACCTTTTTAGTACATGACCAATAGCTTAAATGTTTAATCTAGCTCTACTTTTCTTGCTCAGACTTTGCAGCCTGTGGTATCTATGAAATTCATTGTGGCCATGGATCTCATGAATGTATTCCTCTATCCTGGAAATGTGATGGTGAAAAAGACTGTCTGAATGGAGGTGACGAGGAGAACTGTGGTAAATTGTTTAGTTGTCTACAACTAATGAGAACTGAAGGTTGAGGTTTCTATTTTTACAATTGAATAGTCAGATGTACAGCATGGAAACAGACCCTTCAGTCCAACCCATCCATGCCAACCAGATATCCCAAGCTCGTTTTGCCAGGCTTATCCCTCTCCAAACCCTTCCTATTCATATACCCATCCGGAGGCCTTTTTAAATGTTGCCTCCACCACTTCCTCTGGTAGCTCATTCCATACATGTACCATCCTGTGGGGGGGATGTTGCCCCTTTTTTAATATCTTCCCCCTCACACTAAATTTATGCCCTCCTAGTTCTGGGCTCCCTGACCCTAGCAAAAAGACTGCTTGTTTGTGTATTTACCCTATCCATGCCCCTCATTTTTATAAACCTCCTATAAGGTCACCCCTCAGTCTGACATTCCAGGGTAAACCACCCCAGCCTGTTCAGCCTCTCCCTGTAGCTCAATTCCTCCAACTCTGGCAACATCCCTGTAAATCTTTTCTGAACCCTGTCAAGTTTCACAACATCCTTCTGATAGGAAGGAGACCAGAATTGCACACAATATTCCAACAGTGGCCTAACCAATGTCCTATACAGCTGCAATATGACCTCCCAACTCCTGTATTCAATACTCTGACCAATAAAGGAAAGCATACCAAATGCCACCTTCACTATCCTATCTACCTGCAATTGCACTTTGAAGGAACTAAACCTGCACTCCAAGGTCTTTGTTCAGCAACATGATTTAAGTTCAATAATAACTGACCAAGTACTACTGTACTAGTGTTCTAGCATTAACCACCACTTGTGCATTTGCAGTTAACTTGCAAAGTCATTTAACTTTCCCTACACTTGAGTAGGCTTTGAGTCTAATGCTTCATCTGGCCTTACTCATTCCTCAACTATTGCTGTTATCATTTGAGAATTTTATCTAGCTCACTCATTGGAGCTCATTCTTGAGTCTTCCTTCTGTATGAAAACACTTGCTGCTCTTAAGCTTAATGCTTGTTACACATTTATACAGATTTGTATGAATTATTTTGAAGATCACAGTACAATATCTGGAGAGACTTTAATTTCTCAGTGCTGCTGGATTTGTAGCTAAAGTGGCCAACATATCTTTGGAGTTAATCTTCCCTGAAGCAAGACTATACTCAGATTTTCTTTTTTCAGGCACCCTTACTTGTAATGCACTAGAATTCACTTGCTCCAGTGGCAGATGTGTTTCCAGATCTTTCATCTGTAATGGTGAAGATGATTGTGGTGATGGAAGTGACGAGAGAAGCTGTCCCAAATCTAGATGTGGCCCACATGAATTTCAGTGCAACAGCTTGGAGTGTATCCCTTCAAGCTGGGTGTGTGATAATAATATTGACTGTACAGACAAGTCTGATGAATCTGCCAAACAATGTGGGCATACACCTGCACCCCTCTCGACCTGTTCCAGCCATGAGATTCCATGTAACTCTGGAGAATGCATCCACTCCCAGTGGTACTGTGATGGTGATGTGGATTGCAAGGATGGAAGTGATGAAAGAAATTGTCGTAAGTAGTACTGTTTAAATTCTTGCTCTTTAACTATTAGCTATCTAACTGATGGGTAGTTAAACTTGATGAACTGGCTTATCAGGTCAAAGCTGACTTGGTATTTTATCCAAACCAAAAGTAACATCTATTACTCCATAGTGTTTAAATGTACACCAAGTTAACCAGTGGTGTCTCCCTCTTTTTTTAAAAGCCCCTCGCACTTGTCGACCAGATTACTTCCGATGTGGAGATGGCACTTGTATCCATGAAAGTGCAAAATGTAATGGCTATAAGAATTGCAATGATGGAAGTGATGAAGTCAACTGCAATGGTAAGAATGAGCCTGATTTCACCCTCATAGCCTTTTTGGATTTCCTTGCTGCCAAAATTAAGATGAGGAGAAACTGCTCTCCTATCTTGGATTGTAACAATCTCTTTTTTTAAAAAATTGTTTGGGGTTTAGTCCTGAAATCTTAACAACAATGCACATCACAGATCACTGGCCTGCTGTGAACATTTCAGTCAACTTGTTTTTTGGGCAACTCCAATACCTGGCCAGAGATTGTCTGGCTATGTTTGGTTAGTTTCTCTAAAATGGAGAATTGGGTGGCTGAGGTTGAGTTTGCAGACTAAGTTGAAAAACTTTTTTTTTGACAGGGAAACCTTTAGCTGTGGGGATAGATTTATTTGATTGTAAAAGTTGTTCCTACCACTTCAATCTTGGAAAATTTGATCACAAATTCTCTGAAGAGAATAGGGAAAGATAAGGTATCATAGAGGCAGTGACTACTGATGTAGTCTCCCTTGGCACTAAGCTTGGTAGCTGATCTGGCTGAGCCAGTGACCATGGTACAAATGTATCTCTACTTGAATGTAGAAGATCTAAAAGGAGGTTACAAGCTTTTGGGTATGAGCAATGCATGAGTAGCTTATGAATTTAGCTTACTCATTTTGGTAACTGCTGAGACTAAAACTCAGGAGAATGAATTTTTAGTAATCTGAAGGGTTATCTAATGCCACAGGCACCCTTTGTTTCCTCAACAATCAACAAAACACTTTGGTGTTTAGTACACTAATTACTAATCAAAATGTGCATGTATTGTAGTATCAGAATGCATTTTGGCTTTTTCTTTCAGGTACAGAATGTGTTGTGCCAACAGACTTCAAATGCCAAAGTGGTGAATGTATAAGCATTAACCAAGTATGTAACCACTGGCAAGATTGTAAGGATCGCAGTGATGAACCTCCTGAATGCAGTAAGTGGAGACTTGCATGCTACTTAGATGTACAGTCAGAAGCTAAATGTTCTGGCCTACCTTAGTTTACCCTATCTGTTGGACTTGTGATGCTGGAGTTAAAGGCTTCCTCTCTACAAAAAGGAAACTTTTAACTCCATGAGGTGCCTTCTCTGAAGTGAGAACACTTGCTCCCTGCATGGAATTGGGCCTAACTCTTAAGATGAGAATTATGCAGGTATAATGAATCAGCAGGATCACTGGAGAAACTCCAGTCTGGATGCATCTGGAGAAAAGGATAATCTTTATTTAAAAAAAAAAAAAATCACTGGAATATTTAGATGAGATTTTTGCTTTTTTTTTGGAAAGACTTTAAGGAAATTGTGCAATTCTTTAAAATTGAGGACAATTTCATATACATGGCCACAGCCTGGCAAACATGTAATCCCACTCCCTTTCTTCCCCCCCCACTCCTGCTTAGGTGGTGGGCAAGTTGTTGGAGGGAATCCTGAGACAGGATATACATGTATTTGGAAAGGCAAGGACTGATTAAGGATAGTCAACATGGCTTTGTGTGTGGGAAATCATGTCTCAGACTTTGAAGTAACAACAAAAGATTGAAGACAGAGCAGTAAATGTGATCTATATGGACTTCACGAAGGCATTCAACAAGATTCCCCATGGGAGACTGATTAGCAAGGTTAGATCTCTTGGATTACAGGAAAACTAACCATTTTGGATACAGAACTGGCTCAAAGGTGAAGGGTCATTTTTCAGACTGGAGGCCTGTGACCAGTGAAGTGCCACAAGGATCCATGCTAGGTCCTCTATTTGTCATAAATGATTTGGATGTGAGCATAAGACTTACTAAGTTTGCAGATAACACCAAAATTGGAGGTGTAGTGGACAGCGAAGAGGGTTACCTCAGATTACAACAGGATCTAGACCAGATGGGCCAATGGGCTGAGAAGTGGCAGATGGAGTTTAATTCAGATAAATGCGAGGTGCTGCATTTTTGGAAAGCAAATCTTAGCAGGACTTATGCACTTAATGGTAAGGTCCTAGGGAGTGTTGCTGAACAAAGAGACCTTGGAGTGCAGGTTCATAGCTCCTTGAAAGTGGAGTTGCAGGTAGATAGGATATTGAAGAAGGTGTTGGTTTGCTTTCCTTTATTGGTCAGTATTGAGTACAGGATTTGGGAGGTCATGTTGCAGCTGTACAGGACATTGGTTAGGCCACTGTTGGAATATTGTGTGCAATTCTGGTCTCTTTCCTTTTGGCAAGATGTGACCCTTGAAAGGGTTCAAACTATTTACAAGGATGTTGCCAAGGTTGGAGGACTTGAGCTACAAGGAGAGGCTGAACAGGCTGGGGCTGTTTTCCCTGGAGCATTTGAGGCTGAGGAGACTTTTTTATAAAGGTTTACAAAATTTGAGGGGCATGGGTAGGATAAATAGACAAACTCTCTTCCCTGGGGTCAGTCCAGAACTAGACTTCACGAAGGCATTTGACAAGATTCCCCATGGGAGACTGATTGATTAGCAAGGTTAGAGCTCTTGGATTACAGGAAAACTAACTATTTTCAGAGGGTGGTACATGTATGGAATGAGCTGCCAGAGAAAGTAGAGGCTGGTACAATTGCAACATGGAAAAGGCATCTGGGTATATGAATAGGAAGGGTTTGGAGGGATATGGGCCAGGTGCTGGCAGGTGGGACTAGATTGGGTTGGGATATCTGGTCAGCATGGATGGGTTGGACTGAAGGGTGTGTTTCCATGCTGTACACTGAAGTGACAGCTAGTTTGTGGTTTTTATTTGCTTGTTTCCAATCATGAATACTTAAATAGCTATAGGCAAATGTATTACAAAGGGTCATGACTAAA